>NW_027140650.1:0-300000 GCF_036365525.1 Heterodontus francisci
ATATGGGATTCTATTTGTCAAATATTGTAAGTGAGATTCTATACAAGGGGTTTACTGAAGATCACATACTCATTGAATGTTATGTAGATAATTGTTCATTGTTGGCTGATGCACATTCTACTAAAAGTGTCAGAAAAGGTTCCAGATCGACCTTGCTGGCTTGAAAGAAATGCCGGTTTAGTCTGAAAGAACGAGTTTGTGATGCAGAGGTTATGATAGATACACAACTCCAGCAGTCTCTGTCCATTCTAATTCATCCTTCCAATGCCATAGCGCCCGAGGCAGGAGGGCCATGAGTCATGGTCGGCCCCAACCCTGGCGTTAAAGTCCCCCAGCAGGAACAAATGGTCGGTATTAGAAATGCTACTAATGATATTATGGAATTCCTTGTAGAACTGGTCTTTAACTTCAGGTGGGGAGCAGAGTGTTAGAGCTTAGATGCTGAGTAGGTGTACTGGACCAGAGACAGTGAGCAGTCCAATGGACAGTATGCGTTCCGAGCCATTTGAAGGTGGCTCGATCATGCTGAGCAAAGAGTTTCTGATGGCGAAGCCCACTCCATGCTGTCTTGGTTCTTCAGGATCCCTACCCTGCCAGTAGAAGGTGTAGTCTTGCTCTCTTAGAGATCCGCTCACAGGCAGGCGTGTCTCCTGAAGTGCTGCAATGTCCACATTGAGTCTACTGAGCTCATTGTTAATGATGGCGGTCTTCCGAGAGTCATTGGTTTGTGTAAGGTTTTCCGACAGGCCAGGACACATAGTTCTGACGTTCCAATTTACAAAACGAAGGGCTGGTACCTTCTTTCCTTTTTTTGTCGTGCTGTTTGGTGCGGTGTTACAGTCCACTTGTCGGGCAATGACCCTGAGCTCCAAGCACCCATTGAAGCAAGTGGACTGTGGCAGGACAGAACCTTAGTGACCGGGCGGAAGGGGGTGCGAGTGGGGAGGGCGGAAGGGGGTGCGAGTGGGGAGGGGGGAAGGGGGTGCGAGTGGGGAGGGGGGAGGGGGGAAGGGGGTGCGAGTGGGGAGGGGGGAAGGGGGTGCGAGTGGGGAGGGGGAAGGAGGGTGCGAGTGGGGAGGGGGCGCGAGGGGAGAGGGGTGCAAGGGGAGGAGGAGTGGGTGCGAGGGGGTGGGGGAAGGGGAGGGAAGGGGTGCGAGGGGGTGAGGGGGTGGGGGAAGGGGAGGGAAGTGGTGCGAGGGGGTGGGGGAAGGGGAGGGAAGGGGTGCGAGGGGGTGGGGGAAGGGAGGGAAGGGGTGCGAGGGGGGAAGGGGTGCGAGGGGGTGGGGGGAGGGAATGGGTGCGAGGGGGTAAGGGGGTGGGGGAAGGGGGGGCGAGGGGGTGGGGGAAGGGGTGCGAGGGGGTAAGGGGGTGGGGGAAGGGGGGCGAGGGGGTGGGGGAAGGGGTGCGAGGGGGTAAGGGGGGTGGGGGGAGGGAATGGGTGCGAGGGGGTAAGGGGGTGGGGGAAGGGGAGGGAATGGGTGCGAGGGGGGGAAGGGGTGGGGGAAGGGGTGCGAGGGGGGAAGGGGTGCGAGGGGGAAGGGGGAAGGGGTGCGAGGGGGGAAGGGGGTGGGGGAAGGGTGAGCGAGGAGGGAGGAGTGGGGGAAATGGTTGCAAGGGGGAGGGGAGTAGGAAGGGGGTGCGAGGGGGATGTGGGGGGGAGGGGAGGGGGATGCGAGGGGGAGTGGGTGTGTGGGGGGAAGGGGGTGCAAGGAGGAGGGGAGGAGGAGGAGGGGAGCAGGAAGGGGTTGCGAGGGGGGGACGGGGTGCGAGGGGGGAAGGGAAGAGGGAGGGGGAGCGGGAAGGGGAGGGAGGGGGGTGCGAGGGGAGGCTTCCGGCGGGGTTTGTGACCCTGGCGAGCGGGCCAGCCCACAGCCTGAACGGCCTCCTCGATGTCACCGTCCTCCAGGCTGACTCTGTCCTCCTGGTCACCATCCAGCTCACGGTGGAACTTCTTTCCCGGCTCCCAGCTGTGACGGTGGAAGGGCGGCCGAGGCCGGATTGAGGTCCTGAGCCTCGACGACCACCTCATGGGCACTCGGGTCACCTGCTCCTCCCCATCGAGCTCCCAGTAGATGAATGAAGGGTTCACTGAAATAGCTGAGCATTAAAGCTGCTCTTGTACATTCTTGTGTATTCCAGCCTGAATTTCTCTCTCACCTGCTCTCCCTGGCTGCAGCTCTTAGTCCAGTCTTTCCTGTTTAGTTTGTTCAAATCCATCTACTTTGTGGAAATGGTGAAGAATCTTTCAATATCTTTACGAATTCATATTATTAATTATTATATAATTATTATTTATTAATATCAGTAATAGTGTTATTAATGAACACTGGAGATTTACACTGATTCCTGTTATTTCTCTCTCTGATCCCCAGTCTATCGGATGTCGCTCTCACAGATTCTTGTGCCGAGGATCTCTCCTCTGCTCTCAGTACAAACCAGTCACTGAAGTATCTGAACCTGACATCAAACTCCTTCACAGACCGATCTGTCCCCGCTCTCCGCCGCCTCATACTGAACTGCAGGAGTCTGGAGTGGATCATGTGAGTGTTTGTGTTAATGTTTAATGTAATAAATAAAATATAAATGTGATTCAGTCACTCTTATCAGTAATATCTGTAATTATTATTAAAATATTAATCCCAGTCTCCCTGTTATTTACACTATTGTTCAATCTGTTTATTTCCTGTTTAATCTTTAATCTGTTTCAGGTTGTGGGAGAATCAGTTCCGTTCAAATGGAGAGAATCAGCTGCAGTCGCTGCAGGATACAAGACCCAGACTGGATGTGAATGTGTGAACATTTCAATTTGTAAACATCACTGGTCTCTCTCTCTGAACATTTTTGGCCAATTTTCTGTCCTTCCCCTTTAATTGGCCGCGCTCCAGGTTTAAATCCTATTGGCTGTTTCACTGTTTCTAGTTCGAGCTGAGCGAGTGTCATCTCCCATTGTGACATCAGAGGCCCAGCAACAGGGTCACGTGACTCAGCCGCCCGGCCCCACAGCGCTGTTTCTGCAGGATATCCGGGACTGAATGTTCCCCAATGGGGCACTGGGGAAATGTACAGACAGGAAGGGTCCAGGGTGGGGCTCAGTCTGGGCTGCAGTGGGACACTGGTAATTACACTCAATATCCCTGGGTTTGGGAATTACATTATCCAGGGTTCACACTCAGTATCAGTACCCAGTGACCCTGCTGGGAAGTGAACCTGTGTGTGTTCAGGATGGAGACAGGCTCTGTGCAGCTTGGATAGATCTCACTGTCCAATAGATACCAATACCCAGTGTCTGGGGTCACCCAGAGGGAGTATCCTATTGGGGAGGTTCCTGAAACTGGTGCACCCAGGATGGGTCAGCACTGCGAGAGGAGAAATGGGGAAAGTGCCAGTCGGGAATCCCACTGTTCTGTCTGGGTGATCGTGAGCATTTGTAGTGTTTAAGGATCCTGAACTTAACGTGTTTCTGGCACCAACATGGGAGCAGGTACTGGTGTTACCATGGAAATTAAACATTGTGTACTTACTGTGGACTGAATTTTCAAACGGAATCACCTGAGACTGTAAACCATGAGATTGTGAAAAGGTGCAATGACCCTGTGAAACATCCTGAGGAAACTGAGGGGTCGATGAACGGACTTGTTACCTGTACTCACCTGGATTTGTATAATGACTTCCACTTGGAAATGTTTTATTAAACTTCACCTCTGTATCACTGCCTCCTGGATGATGTAACAGTACTGATGAGAATTGTTATTGTGTGATGTTGAATTAAATGATATATTATCTTAACAAGTACATCTCAGGACTTCTTACCAACTTCAAATTTGAGAATCGTTTCAGAGAGTTTTGACCATGGAATCCCTTCTTATATTTTCTGGTCATAGAAAAGCCTCTGGAGACTGAGTTCATTCAATCGTGACCTCACTATTGTTTGAATTGTCCAATTAGGAAACGATCTGTCCACCCAAACCAGGTCAGAATCTCAAAATCTCTGACTTCCCACACTCGGACTCCTATCAGCTCGAATGTGAACGCCTGGTAAAAGCAAGTAGAAATGATGTGGCCCTAACATCCAGCTAATTTGCCTCGGCACTACCTATATCTGAGCCTCTGAGATTCTGCTAAGGTGTTTATCTTTTACTTCTCACACAGCAGGTCACCTGTTTTCACACTCTACTGCATCTCTGTTGAAGTTTACTATTGACCAGGGTTATAAAGTTACAATCAGATCTAGGCTGATCAGGGTGATGTCAGGAAGCACTTCTCCCAATAAGAAAAGTGGAAATCTGGATCCTCACTGAAACGACTGTGGATGCTGAGGGTGTATTTGAAAAGTGAAAACATATTGATGGACCTGACTGATGAGTTAGACAATGTGTAAAGGCTGGTCAATGGGTTTAACACACAGAGTGATTGAATGACCTCCTAGTGGTCATGTTTGAGCTGTTATAATCACAGAGATGAGATTAATATACTGTTCATTTATGCCCCAGGAGGATTTATACAACGGAAGGTCTCGGGCCTTTTAGAATTGTTGATTTCAGACACATTTATTCTCTATTAGCGAGAGGGAGAATATGTGTGAGTAAAAAGGCAGAAAGGGTTAGGAAACAAATGTGAGTAAATTGAATTAAGAGACGGCAGGTTGATTGGCCTCTTATTATTGTTAAAGCTGGTCTATTCGTACAGAGACCTTTAGTCAGCCCTGAAAACGGTTTACCAGACAAACTAAGGCAAAGTGTGAAATCCCAGATATTACCTAAACTGGGGAATGTTACCTGTATTTTCTGCTGTTATTACTTGTTAAACTGGCTGCTTTATTTAAATTACTCTGAAAACATTCAGCCAAGGGTGAGTAATCTTTCTGATCTCTTGGGCACCGCACCTTACACTTACTGAGTTCAGTATTTACATTTCAGGGTTTTGTGTTACTTCAAATAATTCAACTAAAATATGATATGGAGTGAACCACTGAATTTCACACATGTAAAAAGGTTAGTCTCACAGTTATGGTGATACATTACAAGGTTATAACAGTAAGCATGGTAAGTTAATACAATACACCTTGTGTCCGTAAGTCGCTGCTTAAAATATCAGACTGTGGTTCTCCGTCCACTCCATTCATTACCACTGAGTCTTACAGTGATTTAGTCATTTCCAACACAGAAGGAGGACATTCAGCCCATCGAGTCCATGCCAGCTCTCCACAGAGCTATGCTGTCAGTCCCACTCCCTGGCTCGATCCCCGTAGCCCTGCAAGTCTATTTCTCTCAGGTGACCATCCAACTTCCTCTTGAAGTCATTGATCGTCTCCACTTCCACTACCCTTGTGGGCAGTGAGTTCCAGGTCATTACCACCCTGTGTAAAAAAGTGTTTCCTCATATTCCCCCCGGCATCTTTTGCACAAAACTTTCAATCTGTGTCCCCAAGTCCTTGTAACATTTGTTGATGGGAACAGCTTTTCCTTGTTTAACTTATCGAAGCCTGTTATAATCTTATACACTTCTATTAAATCTCCCCTCAATCTCCTCTCAATCTCCTTTGTTCAGAAGGAAACTAACCCAGCTTTTCCACCTTAACCTTGTAACTAAATTCTCCATCCCTGGAACCAGTCTGGTAAATCTCCTCTGCACCCTCTCAAGGACCCTCACATCCTTCCTGAAGTGTGGTGACCAGAACTGGACACAGTTTTCTCCAGTTGGGGCCTAACCAGAGCTTTATAAAGTTTCACCAAAACTTCCCTGCTTTTGTATCCCAAGATCCCACATACTTTACTGACCAATCTCTCAATATGCCCTGCCACATTCAAAGATCTATGCACAATCTATGACTTAAAATGGTAAACAGATGTATGTATAGTTTTACTGAGGTTCTGAGAGAGCAGAGAGCAACTGTTGGAGACACACACACAAATACAGACACAGAAACACACACAGACAGACAGAAACACACACACACAGACAGAGTGACTGAGGGACAAAGAGCGACAGAAGTATTTTTAAATTTCCAGAAGGAATTCAATAAAGTCAATCTTTGATTTAAAAATAAACAATTGATTTTGCATCAATGAGTATTTGCAGAAGACATTTCCAAACGAATACCACCTTTTGTGTGGAGAAGTGTTTCCTAACTTCACTCCTGAAATGTCTGCCTCTCATTTTTAGACTATGCTCACTTGTCCCAGACTCCCCAACCTACCGAAATAGTTTTACCCAAACTACCCCATCAATTCCCTTTAATATCTCAACAACATTGATCAAATCAGCCCTGACCCACCTAAATTCGAGGGAATACATACCTAGCTTGTGTAATATCACCTCGTAATTAACCCTTGGAGTCCAGTTATCATTCTGGTAAATCTACACTGCACTCAAATGGACATGGAACCCCCCCCCCACCCCCCGCCAAGTCTCTTTGCACCTCCAGTGTTTCTAGTTTTTCATATCTATAAAGTTTCTGTTCTGTTCTTTTTTGCTGACATTGAAATCCATCCACCACAGTTTTGCTCATTCACTTAAGACATTCATATCTCTTAGTAAATTTATGCTTCTAGCTACACTGCTGACAATGCTGCCTATTTCTGTGTCAATGGCAAACCTGGGAATGTGGCATTCTACCCCATCATCTTCAATCATTAATAAATACAGTAAAACTGAGACACACACAGGCTTTGTACCAGCAGACAGGAGGGAATCATTCCATCCTCGAGGTTTTTAATTCCAGATTTATGTTTTTTCAAAGAAAAAATCAGAATTCAAGTTCCCAGCAGTTAGTGTGGGATTTGAACTCCTGCTTTTTACAATCATCAACTCAGGCCTTCAAATTAAAACCATTAAAAAGAGATTCACTTTCCTACTGCTATTGTCTGACTGTCTCAGGTTTTGTATATTGTTCCCTTCATGTGGTGAATTGTAAATACCTTCAATTCTGTGTATTTGCAAGGGATACAAATCAAATTCTCACCTTATCTCATCAACCAAAACCTGCAAGTCCATTCAAACACCCCTAATTCCTGTCTCTGTAAAGATATCTCACATTTCTACAATGCAGGAATGTCTGAATGGAAACAGCTTTTGACACATTTCCCGACACGTTGCAGGATGAGGAGCTAGTTACAACTCACAGATTCCAAGCCCCAAATTGAGCTTTATGGTAGAAAAGGTAACATAGATGAAATCCCAGGTCTCTCTGTCCTGGCACCAATTCTAACATTGTACCATTTAGTTTATATCACTCAGTCTTCCTTCCAAAATGCATCATTTCACATTTCTCAGCATTGAAGTAACCTGCCATATGTCTGTCCAATGATAGGTTGGATAGTAAGCTGTCAAGAGGACATAAAGAGTCTACAAAGAGATTTCGATAGGTTAAGTGAGTGAGCAAAAAAGATGGAGTATAATGTGGGAAAATGTGAGCTTGTCCACTTTAGCAGGAAGAATAAAAAGCAGTCTATTATTTAAATGGAGAGAGACTGCAGAACTGTACAGTACAGAGGGATCTGGGTGTCCTGCTACATGAATCACAAAATGTTACTATGCAGGTACAGCGAGTGATTAGGAAGGCAAATGGAATGTTGTTGTTTATTGCAAGGGGAATAGAATATAAAAGTAGGGAAGGGTTGCTACAGCTGTACAGGGCATAAGTTAGAGCACATCTGGAGTACTGTGTACTGTTTTGGTCTCCTTACTTAAGAAATTATATAATTGCATCAGAAGTAGTTCAGAGAAGGTTCACTAGGCTGATTCCTGGATGAAGGGGTTATCTTATGAGGAAAGGTTGAACAGGTTGGGCCTATACCCACTGGAGTTTAGAAGAATGAGAGGTGATCTTATTGAAACATCTCAGATCCTGAGGGAACTGGACAGGGAGGATTCTGAGAGGATGTTTCCACTTGTTGGGGAGACTAGAACTAGGGGACACAGTTTAAAATTAGGGGCGTCCCATTTAAAACTAAGATCAGGAGAAATGTTTTTCTCTCAGAGGGTGGTTAGTCTGTGGAATTCTCTTCCCCAGAGAGCAGTGGAGGCTGAATCATTGAATATATTCAAGGTTGAGTTAGATAGATTTTTGATCAATTATGGAGTCAAGGGTTATGGGACGCAGACAGGAAAGTGGAGTTGAGGTCACAATCAGATCAGCCATTGAATGGCAGAGCAGGCTCAAGGGGCCGAATGGCCTACTCCTGCTCCTAATTAATTTGTTCTTGTGTGTTCCATTTCACCAGACTGCCTCTATCCTCCTGAAGTCTGCTACTACTCCCTTCCCTGTTTATTACATTGCAGATGACACAAACATTGGCAAACATTGAAGTTATGCCCTGTAACCCCAAGTCCAAGTCATTAGTATATATCAAAAAGAGCAGTGGTCCTAATATAAACCTCCACTGTATACCTCCCTCCAGTCTGAAACAATCATTGTCCACTCTCTCAGCCAATGTCGTATCCATTCAGCCACTGCCCCTTTCATCCATGGAGCACTAATATTGCTAACTGGTCTATTATGAGGCACCATTAAGTCCTCCCCATGAGGACCCTGGTCCCAGACCTCTCTGTTTCTACTCTCCCATCAACATTCCCCTGACAGGTACAGCATGGATTAGATGCAGAGTAATGCTCCCTCTACACTGTCCCATCCAACATTCCCAGGGCAGGAAGATCATGGGGTGGATACAGAAAGAATCTCACTCTACACTGTCAGAAACAGACACAGTGAGAGACAGAAAGTGAGAAACAGAGAGACATAGACTGACAGGGTGACTGAGAGTGAAAGAAGGATATTTAACATCGGATATTGGAAGAGGAGGATGCAATTTAACTCCACAACCCTGTTCCAGCATTCAATGGAGTGTTTGATGGGCTACATTAATCGGCCGTCTACAGTCCTGTGTCAGGCTGTGAAGAAGCAGAGCATGTTCAGTGCACAACGGGTCAAAGGGAATGATTCACACCTGTCTGCTACTGGGTAGAAAGACTGACCTTGACATCAAGGCAGCATTTGACTGAGTGTGGCATCGAGGAGCCTGAGTAAAATTGAAGTCAGTGGGAATCAGGGGGAAAACACTTTGCTGGTTTGAATCATACCGAGCACTAAGGAAGATTGTTGTGCTTGTTGGAAGTCAATCATCTCAGTCCCTGGCCATCACTGCAAGAGTTCCTCAGGGTAATGTCCTCAGCCCAACCATCTTCAGCTGAGATCCCAGCAGAAAATGCTGGATGTACTGAGCAGGGCAAGCAGCATCTGTGGAGAGAGAAATAGAGTTAGTGATTCAGCTCAATGGTTTCCAGATTTCCAGCATCCACAGTATTTGCCTCTGATAATGTAGCAATCCAGAGCCACATGCACCAAGACCCGGACAACATTCAGGCTTGGGCCGACCAGTGGAAATTAACATTCAGATCACCCAAGTGCCAGGCAATGACCATCTGCAATACGAGAGAATCCAACCACCTCCCCATGGCATTCAAAGCATTATCCCATCGCTGAATCTACCAGCATCAACATCCTGGGGAAACATTGACATCAAACTTAACTGAATGAAACCATAGTTTTTTCACCATCTCTCTGAGACAGAGAGACACAGATAAAGAATGTGAATGGACCTTGACAGAACCTCAGTAAATTGTTCCAACTGTTGATAACGATAGAAATCAAGGATTATATCAGAGCAAAGGAAGAGGCATATAACGTTAGCCCCTTTATAACTGTATCCTTTAGTTTAGATTGCCTCTCCTCCTTCTTCCTACCTGTGGAGGTGGATGATGTGGGCATGGTTCTTACTGAATACCATGTCTCTGTCTTCATAAAAGAGGGGGAACGATGCAGACAGTGTAGTTAAAGAGGAGGGTGTGAAATATTGGATGGGATAAACAGAGTGAGAGGGAATTATTAAGGTGTTTGGCAGTTTTGAAAGTGAATAAATGGTCAGGCCTGGATGTACTGGAGTCAGTTCAGAGAAGGTTCACTGGGCTGATTCCTGGGATGAAGGGGTTGTCCTATGAGGAATGTTTGACCAGGTTGGACCTGTACACATTGGAGTTTAGAAGAATGAGAGGTAATCTTATTGAAACATACAAGATTCTGAGGGGACTTTACAGGGCGGATGCTGGGAGGATGTTCCACTTGTGGGGGAGTCTGGAACTAGGGGGCACAGTTTAAAAATAAAGAGTCTCCCATTTATGACAAAGATGAGGAGGAATTTTTTTCTCTCAGCGGTTGGTTAGACTCTGGAATTCTCTTCCCCAGAGAGCAGTGGAGGTTGTGTCATTGAATATATTCAAGGCTCAGTTAGACAGATTTATGAGCAACAAGGGAGTCAAAGGTTATGGGGGCAGGGGATAGGCAGGAAAATGGAGTTAAGGCCACTATCAGATCAGTCATGATCTTATTGAATGGCAGAGCAGGCCCGAGGGGCTGAATGGCCTCCTCCTACTCCTATTTCTTATGATCTTGTGTATAAAATGGAGGGTGTTCTCACCAGATGTGTAAAATGGAGGGTGGGGCCACATACACCTCTCACATTTTAAACCAATTTTTATAACAGAGACAAGGCCATGTGTAAGATGGGGTCTAGTGCAGTCCTAACTAGTGCATTGATAACTGAGGCTAGTGTAAAAGGTAGCGAGGGTGCAGAATTCTTCAAATGCATTCAGGGAACTATTTTAGGCCAGTACGTAGCAAGGCCAACAAGAGATGGATCAGTTCTACACTTAGTTTTCGGGAATGAAGCTGGGCCGCTGGAAGGCGAGTTAGAAAAAGTGGACTGGGAAAAGCTACTTGAAGGTAAATCAGTGTCAGAGCAGTGAGAGGGAATCATTTCATCTTGGAGGATTTATTATTCCAGATTTATTCTTTATTTTCAGAGAAATTCAAGTTCACAAAAGACATTCACCTTCCTACTGTTGACTGACTGTCTCAGCTTTTGCATATTAGAACAAAGAACAGTACAGCACAGGAACAGGCCATTCGGCCCTCCAAGCCTGCGCTGATCTTGATGCCTGCCTAAACTAAAACCTTCTGCACTTCCGGGGACCATATCCCTCTATTCCCATCCAATTCATGTGTTTGTCAAGATGCCTCTTAAACGTCGCTATCGTATATTGTCCCCAATCTTTTTCTTTCATGTGTCTAATGTTAGTCAGACATTGTGAACCACTTCAATCTCTCAGGACATCTACTGTAAAGACCTTCAGTTGTGTGTATCTGCGAGGGACGCAATCCACAATCGAATTCACAGCATATTCAATCAAACAAAATCTTCAACTTCATTCAAACACCCTGATATCCTGTCTCTGCACAGATAACTGACAGTTCCACAATGCAGGAATGTCTGAATTGAAAGAAAGAAACGTCAGCTGTATTTTAAACATTGAGACTGAAATATTTCAGGAGCCTACTCAACCAAGAAGTATTCAGAGAAAAGTCAGGATAGGTATTGAAAGAGAAAGAGAGTGAGCGAAATGGAAAGACAGAGAGAGACAGAGAGACTGCCTGCTCCAGTATGTGTAACGTACTGTGGGTAGAACGTCAAGTCTCTCTGTTCCTGTACCCGTTTTAACATTGTACCATTTAGTTTATATTGCCTGTCCCACAGTCTTCCTTCTAAAATCCATCACTTCACATTTCTCAGCATTGAAGTTAACCAGCCGTGTGTCTGTCCAATTCACCAGACTGCCAATAGTTTCCTGAAGTCTGCTACTATTCTCTTCTCTCTTTACTACATTTCCAAAGTTTTGTGTTATAGAAACAGAGAAAAATAGGAGCAGGAGTAGGCCGTTCAGCCCTTCGAGCCTGCTCCGTCATTCAATATCATCATGGCTTATCATCCAAACTCAGTAACCTCTTCCCACTTTCTCCCCGTATCCCTTGATCTCATTAGCCCTAAGATCTATATCTAACGCTTTCTTGAATATATTTAATGATTTGGCCTCAACTGCTTTCCGTGGTAGAGAATTCTACAGGTTCACCACTCTCTGGGTGAAGATATCTCTCTGCATCTCAGTCCTAAATGGCTGACACCTTATCCTTAGACTGTGACCCCTTGTCATGGACTCCCCCCACATCGGGAACATCCTTCCTGTATCTAGTCTGTCCAGTCCTGTTAGAATTTTGCAGGTTTCTATGAGATCCCCTCTCATTCTTCTAAACTTTAACGAATACAAGCCTAATCAACCCAATCTCTCTTCATACGTTAGTCCCAGGAATCAGTCTAGTAAACCTTCTTTACACTCCCTCCAGAGCAAGAACATCCTTCCTCAGATAAGGAGACCAAAACTGCACACAATCCTCCAGATGTGGTCTCACCAAGGCCTTGTATAATTGCAGCAAGACATCCTCGCTCCTGTACTCGAATCCTCTCACTATGAAGGCCAACATACCATTTGCCTTCTTAACTGCCTGCTGCACCTGCATGCTTACCTTCAGCGATGGTGCACAAGGACGCCCAGGTCTCGCTGCACCTCCCCCTTTCCCAATTTATCGCTGTTCAGATAATAATCTGCCTTTCTGTTTTTTGCCACCAAAGTGGATAACCTCACATTTATCCACATCTGCCATGTATTTGCCCACTCACTCAACCTGTCCAAATCACACTGGAGTTTCTCTGCATCCTCCTCACAGCTCACACTCCTTTGATGTTCTGCTATGTGAACCCAAGTCAGGTCATTAATATACATCAGCAAGAGCAGTGGTCCCATACAAACCTCTGGGGGACATCACTCTATACCTCCCTCCAGTCTGAAACAACCGTTCACCACTACTCTCTGTGTTCTGTCTCTTGGTCAATGTTAGATACAGAAGTGAGGGAGGCATAGAGAGAGACAGAGAGAGGGTGGGAGAGAGACAAAGAGACAGAGAGAGGGAGGGAGAGAAACAGAGAGGGAGGCAGAGAGAGTGAGAGAGAGGATGGGAGAGAGACAGAGAGAGGGAGGGAGAGAAGAGAGAAAGAGCAAGTCGTGGGAGAGATAGAGAGAGGGAGGCATAGATTGACAGAGAGAGGGTGGGAGAGAGACAGAGAGAGGGAGGGAAAGAAAGAGAGAGTGCGAGGGAAGGAGAGATAGAGAGAAGGAGGCATAGAGATACAGAGAGAGGGAGGGAGAGAAAGAGAGAGCAAGGGAGGGAGAGCTAGAGAGAGCGAGGGAGGGAGAGCTAGAGAGAGCGAGGGAGGGAGAGATAGAGAGAGAGGGAGGCATAGAGAGACAGAGAGAGGGTGGGATAGAGAGAGAGGTGAGACATCAAAGAGAGTGAGACAGAGTGAGAGAGAGACACAGCAAGGGAGACAGAGAGAGGTAGAGATAGAGCGAGACAGAAGCATGGAGTGATAGAGTGACAGAAACAGAGAGAGGGAGAGCGAGATAGACAGAGGGAGAAGGAGAGAGAGAGACAGAAAGAGGATGCGAGAGAGGAAGAGAGTGAGAGAGAGACAGAGCAAGAGGGACAGACAGGCATGGAGTGAGAGAGTGACAGAAACAGAGAGAGGGAGAGCGAGATAGAGGGCGAGCGAGAGGGAAAAGAAAGGGAGAAAGAGACAGAACAGGGAGAGAGAGAGACAGAGCAGGGAGACAGGCAGGCATGGAGTGAGAGAGTGACAGAAACAGAGAGAGGGAGGGAAAGAGAGAGAGAGAGATGGAGAGAAGGAGACAGAGTGAGATGGAGAGAGAGACAGAGAGGGAGGGAGAGAGAGAAAAAGGGAGGGATGGAGGGAGAGACAAAGAGAAGGAGACATCGAGACAGAGAGAGGGAGGGAGAGATAAACAGAGAGACAGAGAGAGGGAGACGAAGTGAGGGAGACATAGAGAGACAGAGAGAGGGAGGGAGAGATAAACAGAGAGACAGAGAGCGGGAGACGAAGTGAGGGAGGCATAGAGAGACAAAGGGGGAAAGAGAGAAAGAGAGATGTAGAGAGTGAGGGAGGGAGAGAGAGAGAGAGAGAGGCATAGAGAGACATAGAATGGGAGGGAGGAAGAGAGAGAGAGACAGAGAGGGAGGGAATGGGAGACGAAGTGAGGGAGGGGTAGAGAGACAGACATACAGAGAGAGGGAGCAAGAAAGAGAGGGAGGGAGAGACATGTAGGGAGAGAGAGAAAGAGAAATAGAGGGAGGGGAGTGAAAGAAAGGCAGAGAGGGAGAAGAGAGCGAGATAGAGAGAGAGACAGAGACAGAGCAAGGGAGACAGAGAGAGTAAGAGAGGGCAGACAGAGGCATGGAGTGAGAGAGTGACAGAAACAGAGAGAGGGAGGGAGAGAGAGAGAAAGCGAAAAGGAGGGAGAGAGACAGAGAGATGGTTTCCAGATTTCCAGCATCCACAAAATTTTGCCTCAGATTAAGGGACCCTGCACTGCCAGAACTGTCCCAAACTTTTAACCTGTCTGGACCCCTCGTGACTTTGAACAGAGAACACAGAACAAACCTAAAATGTCTGACTGATGTCTGGTCATTACGTTCTGAAAGAGGAGAGAGAGTCAGACAGGCAGATAGAGAGAAAACACAGACCGAGAGGGTGAGTGAGACACAGAGAGTGATAGCAGTAATTTTGTCACAGAACATAGGAAGAGAAGGAGGCCATTTAGCCCTTCAACCCTGTTCTGTCATTAAACAAGCTCATGGCTGATCTGTGATCTAAGACCATATACCAGTCTTGGCCCCTTATCACTTCATACTTTTGGTTAACAATAATCTATCAAACTCAGATTTAAACATTAACAAGTGGCTCAGCATCAATTGCTGTTTGTGGAAGAGAGTTCCACTTGCTCCGGTACAGTTTGAGATTTAAAAAATCCTCCTTCCCCGTAAATCCCCTCAGCCTTTTCACTCAGCTCCCTCCAGACAGAATTGGCAACAAGACAGCAAGAAACAAACAGGAAACAGGGATTTCAGGAGAGAAAGGTCTCACCTGATGTTCTTGTCACAGGATTCTCTGTCATGGGAGAGGTCATCGCAGATCCTACAGAAATAAACAACTCATTAATATCAGACAGAGAATTGGAGTAAAATAGAGACCAGATCGGTGAAAGCTTTCAGTCTGTCATAAAAAGTGAAATGGTTAAACAATGTTGTTATGGGAGAAGCCTGGCCTCCATTTGACTCCATTCAGATGGATGGATGGATATTAATATAAATAAAGATATATATTTGTCTCGGTTGGAGATGGAATAATTTCTGGTCGTGAGAATGTCTTCAGTCTTGTTACTAGCTATCAGCCGCTGTATACAATTTCTAATTGCTCTGGTTTGATGTGGGTAATATTTATGTTTGAAAGGATGGGGTGAATCTTATAACAATCTCCCAGAGATGAAGTGGGATTGAGGGACTGGAGTAAAGGTCAATAACAGTGCAATGCATTTTACACGACTGAGTAACAAACTCTGTTGTGTTAAAGTTTAATAACTCACACTTGTGTTGCACTGTGACAATTGTTAGCAGTTTTTTTTAACAATAGGGATTGTTTTACTCACAGGATTTTCGATTGTATTTTCCTTTATTGGCCGATGTATAGAATATAAGAGCAGGGAGGTTATGCTGGAACTGCATAAAACACTAGTTAGACCACAGCTAGAGTACTGCATACAGTTCTGGTCAGCACATTACAGGAAGGATGTGATTGTAGGAGAGAGGATACAGAGGAGATTTATAGAGGATGTTGTCACGAATGAAGAATTTTAGCTATGAGGAAAGATTGGACAGGCTGGAGTTATTTTTTTTGGAACAGAGGAGGCTGAGGGGAGATTTAATGGAGGTGTATAAAATTGTGAAGAGCCTGGATACAGTGGATAGGAAGGGCCTATGAAGAACAACCCAAGCTCTCCAATCTATCCATATATCTGAAAGAACTGAAATAAAGACAGAGAGAGAGAGAAAGAGGGACAGAGAGAGAGTGAGAGAGATAGAGAGGGGGCGGGAGGGGGAGAAAGAGAGAGCGAGTGGGAGGTGGAGAGGGAGGGCAAGTGAGAGAGTGGGAGGGAGGGAGAGAGAAACGGGGAGAGAGAGACTGGTGGAGAGAGAGAGAGAGAGACGGACTGAGGCGGGGGGGGGTGGGGGGGGGAGAGAGAGAGAGAGAGAGACTGGCTGAGGGACAGAGAGAGAGAGACCGGGTGAAGGAGAGGGTGAAGAATAAAATATCCCAAAGGGATGGAACAAGTTTGAGGGGCCGAAGGGCCTCCTCCTATCTTCCTAAGGGCTTTACTAATATTACAAGGTCGTGATGATAATTTTGAATAAATAAAATGGAATTAATTGACAATAGTTTCTCCTTTAAGATTACTGATCCTATCACCTCCTAATGTGTTATAGTACTCTATGATTCGATGGTCCTGTTCTGAGAGAGAGAGAGAATGAGATGGGGTAAGAGAGAGAGAGAGAGAGAGAGATGGGGTGAGGGAGAGACAGAGAGAGAGATGGGTTTGGGAGAGAGAGAGAAAGAAAGATACAGAGATAGAGAGAGAGACGGGGTGAGAGAGAGATAGACAGAGACAGGGTGAGGGAGGGAGACAGACAGGTAAGGAGGTGAGAGAGAGACTGGCTGAGGGACAGAGAGAGACACACACAGTAAGGGAGAGGGTGAGGAATAAAATATCTCAAAGTGATAGGACGGGCTCGAAGGGCCGAACGGCCTACTCCTCTCTTCCTAAGGGCTTTATTAATATTAAATACTGAACTAAACAAGGTAGTGATGATCATTTTTAGCCAATTAAATGGAATTAACTAACAATAGTTTCTCCTTTAAAATTATTAATCTGAATTCACAATTTTACTTGTGTGAATTTGGGTTGACAGATAATTTGCTGTTTATTAACATCACTGAATAAATAAATATTTGAAGATTCAATGTCACTTTGTTCCCATCCTTGTTCAAACTCCTCCTGACTCACTCGAAGGTTTAAATCTGAGGAGCAGTTCTGGCGGTGCGGGGTCCCATTAAGAGGTTGGGACTAACCCCCTCCCTGTTCCCCCTCGGGGTCACAACACTGGGTCAGGGGTCACAGACTGCACGGACACAGGCATTGACCCATAACCCCCTGACCCCAGGAAAAGGAAAGCAAAACTTCTGGTCCCTGTGAAATCAGATTGACAATAAATTTAAACCCCAAGAGTGAAATATGAAAGGATAAAAAGAGAGATTTTGATGTTTGTAAAAACATTATTTACACAGAGGGAAGTGTTTGTGTTTACCTGTCGAAGTTGGTCAATGTGAATATATGTGTCTCGGTGTGGGTTTCTCGCTCTCTCTCGGTCAGTGGGAATGGTGTCCCCATCTCACTGCAGTTACTGCCCCCTCTCACCATCTCCATCTGCTGGTGTCCCCATCTCACTGCAGTTACTGCCCCCTCTCACCATCTCCATCTGCTGGTGTCCCCATCTCACTGCAGTTACTGCCCCCTCTCACCATCTCCATCTGCTGGTGTCCCCATCTCACTGCAGTTACTGCCCCCTCTCACCATCTCCATCTGCTGGTGTCCCCATCTCACTGCAGTTACTGCCCCCTCTCACCATCTCCATCTGCTGGTGTCCCCATCTCACTGCAGTTACTGCCCCCTCTCACCACCTCCATCTGCTGGTGTCCCCATCTCACTGCAGTTACTGCCCCCTCTCACCATCTCCATCTGCTGGTGTCCTTGTCTCACTGCAGTTACTGCCCCCTCTCACCATCTCCATCTGCTGGTGTCCCCATCTCACTGCAGTTACTGCCCCCTCTCACCATCTCCATCTGCTGGTGTCCCCATCTCACTGCAGTTACTGCCCCCTCTCACCATCTCCATCTGCTGGTGTCCCCATCTCACTGCAGTTACTGCCCCCTCTCACCATCTCCATCTGCTGGTGTCCCCGTCTCACTGCAGTTACTGCCCCCTCTCACCATCTCCATCTGCTGGTGTCCCCATCTCACTGCAGTTACTGCCCCCTCTCACCATCTCCATCTGCTGGTGTCCCCATCTCACTGCAGTTACTGCCCCCTCTCACCATCTCCATCTGCTGGTGTCCCCATCTCACTGCAGTTACTGCCCCCTCTCACCATCTCCATCTGCTGGTGTCCCCATCTCACTGCAGTTACTGCCCCCTCTCACCATCTCCATCTGCTGGTGTCCTTGTCTCACTGCAGTTACTGCCCCCGCTCACCATCTCCATCTGCTGGTGTCCCCGTCTCACTGCAGTTACTGCCCCCTCTCACCATCTCCATCTGCTGGTGTCCCCATCTCACTGCAGTTACTGCCCCCTCTCACCATCTCCATCTGCTGGTGTCCCCGTCTCACTGCAGTTACTGCCCCCTCTCACCATCTCCATCTGCTGGTGTCCTTGTCTCACTGCAGTTACTGCCCCCGCTCACCATCTCCATCTGCTGGTGTCCTTGTCTCACTGCAGTTACTGCCCCCTCTCACCATCTCCATCTGCTGGTGTCCCCATCTCACTGCAGTTACTGCCCCCTCTCACCATCTCCATCTGCTGGTGTCCCCGTCTCACTGCAGTTACTGCCCCCTCTCACCATCTCCATCTGCTGGTGTCCCCATCTCACTGCAGTTACTGCCCCCTCTCACCATCTCCATCTGCTGGTGTCCCCATCTCACTGCAGTTACTGCCCCCTCTCACCATCTCCATCTGCTGGTGTCCCCATCTCACTGCAGTTACTGCCCCCTCTCACCATCTCCATCTGCTGGTGTCCCCATCTCACTGCAGTTACTGCCCCCTCTCACCATCTCCATCTGCTGGTGTCCTTGTCTCACTGCAGTTACTGCCCCCGCTCACCATCTCCTTCTGCTGGTGTCCCCGTCTCACTGCAGTTACTGCCCCCTCTCACCATCTCCATCTGCTGGTGTCCCCATCTCACTGCAGTTACTGCCCCCTCTCACCATCTCCATCTGCTGGTGTCCCCGTCTCACTGCAGTTACTGCCCCCTCTCACCATCTCCATCTGCTGGTGTCCTTGTCTCACTGCAGTTACTGCCCCCGCTCACCATCTCCATCTGCTGGTGTCCTTGTCTCACTGCAGTTACTGCCCCCTCTCACCATCTCCATCTGCTGGTGTCCCCATCTCACTGCAGTTACTGCCCCCTCTCACCATCTCCATCTGCTGGTGTCCCCGTCTCACTGCAGTTACTGCCCCCTCTCACCATCTCCATCTGCTGGTGTCCCCGTCTTACTGCAGTTACTGCCCCCTCTCACCATCTCCATCTGCTGGTCTCCCCCTCTCACTGCAGTTACTGCTCCCTCTCACCATCTCCATCTGCTGGTGTCCCCGTCTCACTGCAGTTACTGCCCCCTCTCACCATCTCCATTTACTGGTGTCCCCGTCTCACTGCAGTTACTGCTCCCTCTCACCATCTCCATCTCCCGGTGTCCCCGTCTCACTGCAGTTACTGCCCCCTCTCACCATCTCCATCTCCCGGTGTCCCTCTCTCACTGCAGTTACTGCCCCCTCTCACCATCTCCATCTGCTGGTGTCCTTGTCTCACTGCAGTTACTGCCCCCTCTCACCATCTCCATCTCCTGGTGTCCTTGTCTCACTGCAGTTACTGCCCCTCTTCATCGTCATTACAAGCAGGCAATGATCTGAATTAATGGCTGTACTTGGGCAAGTGAAGGCTTTCTTGATGTTGTTCTTGTTTCTTTCACTGATCATCAGAAAATCGAAAAGCAAAATACTGCGGATGCTGGAAATCTGAAATAAAAACAAGAAATGCTGGAACCACTCAGCAGGTCTGGCAGCATCTGTGGAAAGAGAAGCAGAGTTAACGTTCGGGTCACTGACCCTTCTTCTAAATTATTGATGTTGAGTCTAAACAACTCTTTCATGCAGATGTCTATTTTCCCACTCTGGTCGGGTGTCCTCACATTCCATTTTTCGCTGTTCAAAACTTCTTGTCTGGGTTTGAGAGTACCTCAACATTAACACCTCCAGTACTGCCCACCTCAACATTCAACCCGCTGAGAAATAAAAAGTCACCTCAATATCAAATTCCCTCAGTGAAACCCCGCCTTAACATCGGACCCTCCCAGTAATGCCCGCCTCAACATTCAACTCCGGTCCTGGGCCCTGTCCCAGCTCCTGCCACTCACCAGTCCTTTCCACTCCTCTGTCATCGCCACACCCTTGCTTCCACTGCTCCTCGGGTATCGCTGCTTGCTGGCTTCCGCTACTCCCCTGACCTCGATGTTTCCTGGCTCCGCCACTCCTCGGCCATTGCTGCTCTCTGTCTCCTGGCGCTCCTCGGCTCTAATAGATCATGTTTCATGAATCAAACTGCTCTGCCATTCGTCGACTCTCCATGCCACCTCCTTCCAAGTCAACATATTACTTTTTCTGGTTCCCTCTATTTCTTGTTTCCGTCCATGTCTTTTAATGACTGTTAATTATTTCGCACACCTCTAAAAACTGTTATTTATGTCAGCTCAATGTTTTTTTTACAAACTGTCCAATACACTTTGCCATTTATTTAAACGTTTTCAAAATGTTTTGGAAAATTTAAAAAAATCAACGTTTATAAAAGTTTTACTCACCAGTTTTAGGGGAAAAAGGACTTAATAGGTTAGGAAAACACTACTGACCTTCCTGTAAGCTCCAGGTAACTTTTGGGACATGCCTTATGCTGCTGTTAGTTTAGGCTGATTCCGTGAGCCTGTCTCCTCTTCACTCCTGTACGTACTCGAACGTTTACAATTACATTTAACTATGCTGGAGAGATCTGGTGGGACCCACATCCTGAGGAAATCATCTGGGAATCTCATTAAAATTTTCACCTGGATCATAAAGTTTGGGAAGTTGACATTTTTGGTCGAGGTCAGTGGCAAGCACAGTCACTTCACTGCTGACTGCAAAATAGGGGCCAGAGAATCAATCAGAACAGCATTCCACCCATCACTGTCTGTGCTGACTCTTTCAAAAAATGATCTGTGATGTAGAGCAAACTTTGTGGTCCGTGCATGGCATCTGGTCATGTAACTTGCACACAATTTGTTTTCTCTATTTCTCTCCTTTGTGCACCGCAGACTGGGCTACAGATTCATGGAGGTCTTATTTCTATAAGTTAATTTGTTGTGATATACTTCTTAAAACGTTGACTCCCTTTCTGGCAACCTGTGGCTTTGAACACTTTTTAAGGAGGTTTTGACACACTGCCAATGAGTCCCACTCTCCTGCTCTTCCCCGACATTGCTGCAATGTTTTCCGCTAGAAGTATATATCCTGTTCCCTTTTGAAAGTTCCGACTGAATCAGCTGTGACCAGATTTTTCAGACAAAATATTTGAGATAACAACGACTTTTCTTTTGCTGATAGTGACATCAAAGTGATATTCAGTGTAGAGGTTGATCTCTCAGACTGTTGGAGAAATGGGATTAGCTGGGAGATTTCTCCTGAATTCACCACAATTTTCAGGGAGAGCGGTTTGATCCGGAGAAAGTGGGCCTCTTTGAAGAAATTGAGAGCTTCCATCCAGCCAATCTTGATGTTGAGAGTTTAGTGCAGAACTTCTTGAAAACATTAAAATAAAAGCAAAATACTGCGGATGCTGGAAATCTGAAACAAAAACAAGAAATGCTGGATTCACTCAGCAGGTCTGGCAGCATCTGTGGAAAGAGAAGCAGAGTTAACGTTTCGGGTCAGTGACCCTTCTTCGGAACTGACAAATATTAGAAAAGTCACAGATTATAAACAAGTGAGGTGGGGGTTGGGCAAGAGATAACAAAGGAGAAGGTGCAGATTGGACCAGGCCACATAGCTGACCAAAAGGTCACGGAGCAAAGGCAAACAATATGTTAATGGTGTTTTGAAAGACGAAGCATTGGTCCAGATTAGGTGTGAATATACTGAATATAGAACATCAGCAAGTGCAAACCTGAAGAAAAACAACCTGAAAAAAACAGTGGGTAAGCAAACTGAACAAACTAAGATGAAATGAAATAAATGCAAAAAATGTAAAAAGGAATGCAAAAAAAAGGAAGAGAAATTAACTAAAAATGACTAAAAATGAAAGTAAAGTGGGGGGCTGTCATGCTCTGAAATTATTGAACTCAATGTTCAGTCCGGCAGGCTGTAGTGTGCCTAATCGGTAGATGAGATGCTGTTCCTCGAACTTGCGTTGATGTTCACTGGAACACTGCAGCAATCCCAGGACAGAGATGTGAGCATGAGAGCAGGGGGGAGTGTTGAAATGGCAAGCAACCGGAAGCTCAGGGTCCTGCTTGCGGACTGAGCGGAGATGTTCCGCAAAGCGGTCACCCAGTCTGCGCTTGGTCTCCCCAATGTAGAGGAGACCACACTGTGAGCAGCGAATACAGTATACTACATTGAAATGAAGTACAAGTAAATCGCTGCTTCACCTGAAAGGAGTGTTTGGGGCCTGGGATAGTGAGGAGAGAGGAGGTAAATGGGCAGGTGTTACACCTCCTGCGATTGCAGGGGAAGGTGCCCTGGGACGGGGACGAGGTGGTGGGGGTAATGGAGGCGTGGACCAGGGTGTCGCGGAGGGAACGATCCCTTCGGAATGCTGACAGGGGAAGGGAGGGGAAGATGCGACTGGTAGTGGCATCACGCTGGAGGTGGCGAAAATGGTGGAGGATGATCCTTTGGATATGGAGGCTGGTGGGATGAAAAGTGAGGACAAGGGGAACCCTGTCACGGTTCTGGGAGGGAGGGGAAGGGGTGAGGGTAGAGGTGCGGGGAATGGGTCGGACACGGTTGAGGGCCCTGTCAACCACAGTGGGGGGAAATCCTCGGTTGAGGAAAAAGGAGGTCATATCAGAAGCACCGTCATGGAAGGTAGCATCATCAGAGCAGATGCGTCGGAGACGGAGAAACTGGGAGAATGGAATGGAGTCCTTACAGGAGGTAGGGTGTGAAGAAGTGTAGTCGAGGTAGCTGTGGGAGTCAGTGGGCTTATAATGGATATTGGTAGACAACCTATCCCCAGAGATGGAGACAGAGAAGTCGAGGAAGGGAAGGGGAGTGTCAGAGATGGACCATGTAAAGGTGAGGGAAGGGTGGAAATTGGAAGCAAAGTTGATAAAGTTTTCGAGTTCGGGGCGGGAGCAGGAAACGGCACCGATACAGTCATCAATGTAACGGAAAAAGAGTTGGGGGAGGGGGCCTGAGTAGGACTGGAACAAAGAATGCTCGACATATCCCACAAAAAGACAGGCATAACTACGACCCATGCGGGTACCCATAGCGACACCTTTTACTTGAAGGAAGTGCGTGGAGTTGAAGGAGAAGTTGTTCAATGTGAGAACAAGTTCAGCCAGGCAGAGGAGGGTGGTGGTGGATGGGGACTGGTTGGGCCTCTGTTCCAGGAAGAAGCGGAGAGCCCTCAAACCATCCTGGTGGGGGATGGAGGTGCAGAGCGATTGGACGTCCATGGTCCATCTCTAACACTCCCCTTCCCTTCCTCGACTTCTCTGTCTCCATCTCTGGGGATAGGTTGTCTACCAATATCCATTATAAGCCCACTGACTCCCACAGCTACCTCGACTACGCTTCTTCACACCCTACCTCCTGTAAGGACTCCATTCCATTCTCCCAGTTTCTCCGTCTCCGACGCATCTGCTCTGATGATGCTACCTTCCATGACGGTGCTTCTGATATGACCTCCTTTTTCCTCAACCGAGGATTTCCCCCCACTGTGGTTGACAGGGCCCTCAACCGTGTCCGACCCATTCCCCGCACCTCTACCCTCACCCCTTCCCCTCCCTCCCAGAACCGTGACAGGGTTCCCCTTGTCCTCACTTTTCATCCCACCAGCCTCCATATCCAAAGGATCATCCTCCGCCATTTTCGCCACCTCCAGCGTGATGCCACTACCAGTCGCATCTTCCCCTCCCTTCCCCTGTGAGCATTCCGAAGGGATCGTTCCCTCCGCGACACCCTGGTCCACTCCTCCATTACCCCCACCACCTCGTCCCCGTCCCAGGGCACCTTCCCCTGCAATCGCAGGAGGTGTAACACCTGCCCATTTACCTCCTCTCTCCTCACTATCCCAGGCCCCAAACACTCCTTTCAGGTGAAGCAGCGATTTACTTGTACTTCTTTCAATGTAGTATACTGTATTCGCTGCTCACAGTGTGGTCTCCTCTACATTGGGGAGACCAAGCGCAGACTGGGTGACCGCTTTGCGGAACATCTCCGCTCAGTCCGCAAGCAGGACCCTGAGCTTCCGGTTGCTTGCCATTTCAACACTCCCCCCTGCTCTCATGCTCACATCTCTGTCCTGGGATTGCTGCAGTGTTCCAGTGAACATCAACGCAAGCTCGAGGAACAGCATCTCATCTACCGATTAGGCACACTACAGCCTGCCGGACTGAACATTGAGTTCAATAATTTCAGAGCATGACAGCCCCCCACTTTACTTTCATTTTTAGTCATTTTTAGTTAATTTTTCTTCCTTTTTTTTGCATTCCTTTTTACATTTTTTGCATTTATTTCATTTCATCTTAGTTTGTTCAGTTTGCTTACCCACTGTTTTTTTCAGGTTGTTTTTCTTCAGGTTTGCACTTGCTGATGTTCTATATTCAGTATATTCACACCTAATCTGTACTAATGCTTTGTCTTTCAAAACACCATTAACATATTGTTTGCCTTTGCTCCGTGACCTTTTGGTCAGCTATGTGGCCTGGTCCAATCTGCACCTTCTCCTTTGTTATCTCTTGCCCAACCCCGACCTCACTTGTTTATAATCTGTGACTTTTCTAATATTTGTCAGTTCCGAAGAAGGGTCACTGACCCGAAACGTTAACTCTGCTTCTCTTTCCACAGATGCTGCCAGACCTGCTGAGTGAATCCAGCATTTCTTGTTTTTGTTCTTGAAAACAATGTTCAGAGGAAACTGCCTTCATTCCACTTATGGGGATATGAGGACAGATGACCAACAGCTTGGTCAATGAGATAGGCTTTCAGGAGCGTCTTAAAGTATGAGAAAGAGGCAGCGAGGTTTGGGCCTAAAACACTGAAGGAATAGCTGCCAATAGCGGCAGGAAGAAGTGGGAGATGCTGTCGAGGCCAAAGAAGGAGCAATGGAAAGTTCTGGAAGGGTCACATTTTTTTTCTATCCCCTCAAAATGTGCTGGAAAACAGAAACATTTCTCTCTGAATCCTGAAAAACCCCAGGCTCTATCGAATAGATAGTAGATAACATCTCTCATACTTCTGGCTTTCCAAATATGTTTGAATGATTTGGACATTCACAGACAAAACATTCAACAATCACTCCAATTTTCAGTAATTTTGACTTTTTAATTTTAAAAGTACCCAGCATTTCCCTCTCACAATTTCAAAGCCACATTCCTTACTCCTGCTAATACATTTTCACCATTTTATATTTTTTTATGTTTCTGTTCCAACAATACTATTAATTCCGCTCTCTAGTCTCGGATCCGGATATTCCCACTCACCCATCCAGTCATAAAGGCTGATGGTCCTTCAATGGCTTCATGTACTTTTCCTGTAAATCCATTTTTGGTGATCAGTTCAGATCGCAGCCATCCCTTCCCTTCCCCCTCAACTCACTTTCGTGCCTAAACAAGGTGCCTTTCCTCCTGCACCAGCACTGCTACCACACCTGCCTTATATTTCCATCCATCGACAGCGCAGTGGGAAACAATCTCGAAATCACCACCATGATGTCTTGTTTTAGTTTACAGCTCAGGCCCTAATATTCCCCTTATAAATGTATTTCTATCTGTATTATTGGTTCTGACCATGACTAGAGTCTGCTCTCATTTTGATCAAACAGATGATGCCACCCGTTCCAGGATATTCTTTCCTCTGGCACCAGTGAGACCGTTTTCCATTCAGGTCCTGCTGCTGTCTGCAAATCTGTTTCTCTATCCCCACCCCCCACCCTCGAGAGAATTTACCAGCTCTGTTGCTCTGCTATTCTTGTGTCCCTTTTGCTTCGCTTCTCACCCCACGCCACTCGAAATGGTCCCCTGACCCATGGTGCTACGCTGTCGCTCAGGAAGATCCATCTCTATCCACCTTTCAGTCCCAAATGCCAGGTATCTATCAGACAGTTCCAGTACTCAAGGACTCCCTCCACCTGTGACTGCAATACCCCTATAGGCGGTCACTAAGTCCCTCTTTCTACTCATCCTCTGTCCTGTTCACTTTGAATCTTGCCCTCTGCTTGAACCTTCAGCCATGGCAGGAACAGACTTTCCCAGATTCTGATGCTATTTAACAAGGAAAAGCCAGTATTTAACATTGTTGTAGAAAGTTACACATTTATCTTGACAGTTGTTAGTGAGATAGTTTGCAGCACCTGTTCCTACTTTAACAAATCAAAACCTGTCAACCCAGATATTTGCACTTTATTGAAGTACAAGCAGAAAAATTAGTTTTTGTTGTTGCATAGAAACAATACATAGTATCAGGCACACGGAATTTCCTGTGCACTAAATCCAAGTATTCTCCTAAAACATGGAGATTCTGTTGCAAGAAAGGTGTTTTTGTTGTCCTGAAAGATAAAGGCTGTGAAATCGGACAAATCTTACATTCCCTCCTTTATCTCCTGACTAAACAATTGCTTGGGGTGGGATGTGGGAGGCATGGTGTTTACATCCCAGTGTAGGTATAAGAATGTTTGATGTCTGACTTGGTTTGCATTTAACCCAGTTCGGATCAAAATGAATTTCATTTATCAACCATCGATTTGGTTATCCTCAAGCTGCTGAGTGAGTGAGTTAACTATTTCTTGCAAACCGGTAAGGAAGAATGCAAACCTTACGTCATGCACTGACCAAATTGAACTCTTACAAATCACAACTTAAAGTTAAAGCTGGGAACAGAGGTGATTTATAGACATTAAAACATGGAAACAGAGTTAGCGAGCAATTGAGTAGCAAAACACCAAAGGGTAAAGTTACTGAACTAAATCGTAAAGATTTCCCTAGCAATTAGTATATCACTATGGATAAGGACGATGTAGGTGCAGAGATCAGGAAGGGGGATTGTGATATGCTTGAACATATTAACAAATGTGGTACCATTATTCAACAAGGGTAGCAGGGACAGACCAGGTTATTACAGGCCGGTGAGTCTAACATCAGTGGTTGGGAAACTATTGGACAAAATTCTGAGGGGCAGGATTAATATCCACTTGGAGAAGCAGGGAATAATCAGGAATAGTCAGCATGGCTTTGTCAGGGGGAGATCGTGTCAACTTGATTGAATTTTTCGAGGAGATGACTAGATGTGTAGATGAAGATAAAGCAGTTGATGTTGCCTACACAGACTTCAGTAAGGCTTTTGGTAAGGTCCTGCATGGGAGATTGGTTAAGAAGGTAAGAACTCATGGGATCCAGGTCAACTTGGCAAATTGGATCCAAAATTGGCTTAGTGGCCTGAAACAGAGGTAAATGGTTGAGGGTTGTTTTTGCGAATGGAGGGTTGTGACCAGTGGTGTATCACAAAGATCGGTGCTGGGACCCCTGCTGTTTGTAGTGTACATTAATGATTTAGAGTGAATATAGGAGGTATGATAAGTAAGTTCGCAGATGACACAAAAATTGGTGGTGTCATAAATAGTGAGGAGGAAAGCCTTAGATTACAGGGAGATATTGATGGGCTGGTAAGATGGGCAGAGATGTGGCAAATTGAATTTATTCCTGAGATGTGTGAGGCGATGCATTTTGGGAGGACTAGCAAGCCAATGGAATATACAATGGATGGTAGGACTCTAGGAAGTACAGGAGGTCAGAGGGACATTGATGCACTTGTCCATAGATCACTGAAGACAGCAGCACAGGTAGATAAGGTGTTCAGGGAGGCATATAGGATTCTTGTCTTTATTAGCCGAGGCATAGAATATAAGAGCAGCGAGGTTACGATGGCACTGTATAAAATCCTAGTTAGGCCACAGCTAGAGTACTGTGTACAGCTCTGGGCACCACATTATAGGAAGGATGTGATTGCACTGGAGAATGTGCAGAGGAGATTCACCAGGATGTTGCCTGGGCTGGAGCATTTCAGCTATGAAGAGAGACTGAAAAGGCTAGGGTTGCTTTCCTTAGAACAGAGAAGGATGAGGGGGGACATGATTGAGGGACACAGAATTAAGAGGAGCATTGATAGGTTAGATAGGAAGAGACTTTTTCCCTTAGCAGAGGGGTCACTAACCAGGGGGCATAGATTTTAGGTAAGGGGCAGGAGGTTTAGAGGGGATTTGAGGAAAACAAATTCACCCAGAGGGTGTTTGGAATCTGGAATACACTGCCTGAAGGGATGGTAGAGGCAGGAACCCTCACAAAATTTAAGAAGTATTTTGATGAGCACTTGAAACGCCATAGCGTACAAGACTACGGGTCATGTGCTGGAAAATGGGATTAGAATTGATGGCTGGCACAGACACAATGAGCCGAATGGCCTGTTTCTGTGCTGTATAACTTGATGACCTCATGTCTCTATGAACATCAAAGAGTGCTGGACATTAAGTACAACAGCAACCAGCCTCTGAGGTTATAACTTAGTCAGACATTGTTTATTCATTCAGGGGATGTGGGCGTGGTTGGAAAGTCAAACATTTATTTAATCATTCCTAATTGTCCCTGAGGAGGTGGTAATGAGCCAGCTTCTTGAACTGCTGCAGCGCGTGTTACTCATATGTTACTCCAATCGTGCTGTTTGATAAGGAGCTCCAGGATTTTGACCCAGTGACAATAACCGAACAGTGTGTGCTTGGAAGGAAACTTGGAGGTGGTGTTATTCCCATGTGCCTGTCTGCTTTGTTCTTTAGCTGCTATCGGTCGCAGGTTTGAAATATGCTGTCAAAGTCATTTGGCGGAATGCCTCATCACCAGAACTTTCAAACAAGCACCAAGATGTAGCTTGGCTGGTGGTGAGAAGGGCCCTCCCCGTCAGATCCTTCATGCACTCCCGAAGTCTCGCCCCCTCCGCACAGTGCCCCTCGCGTTGGCTGTGGTGGGGAAGAGACGGCTGCCCACCTCCTCCTGGAATGTGCCTTTGCAAAGCAGGTGTGGAAAGAGATGCAGTGGTTTTTGTCGAGGTTCATCCCAAGCAGCTCTGTAACACAGGAGTCTGTGCTCTACGGGCTGTTCCCAGGGACGCACACCGAGACAAACATCAACTGCTGCTGGAGGACTATCAATTCGGTGAAAGACGCCCTTTGGTCTGCCCGAAACCTGCTGGTCTTCCAACGCAAAGAGTTGTCCACCACCGAATGTTGCAGACTGGCACATTCCGAGGTCCAGGACTACGTGTTGAGGGACGCACTAAAGCTTGGGGCAGCCGCAGCAAAGGCTCAATGGGGAAAGACCACAGTGTAAGGTTCCCCCACCAAGATGGACTGAGAAGGAGGCCATTTAGCCCTTCAACCCTGTTCTGTCATTAAACAAGCTCATGGCTGATCTGTGATCTAAGACCATATACCTGTCTTGGCCCCTTATCACTTAATACTTTTGGTTAACAATAATCTATCAAACTCAGATTTAAACATTAACAAGTGGCTCAGCATCAATTGCCGTTTGTGGAAGAGAGTTCCACTTGCTCCGGTACAGTTTGAGATTTAAAAAACCCTCCTTCCCCGTAAATCCCCTCAGCCTTTTCACTCAGCTCCCTCCAGACGGAATTGGCAACAAGACAGCAAGAAACAAACAGGAAACAGGGATTTCAGGAGGGAAAGTTCTCACCTGATGTTCTTGTCACAGGATTCTCTGTCATGGGAGAGGTCATCGCAGATCCTACAGAAATAAACAACTCATCAGACAGAGAATTGGAGTAAAATAGAGACCAGATCGGTGAAAGCTTTCAGTCTGTCATAAAAAGTGAAATGGTCAAACAATGTTGTTATGGGAGAGGCCTGGCCTCCATTTGACTCCATTCAGATGGATGGATGGATATTAATATAAATAAAGATATATATTTGTCTCGGTTGGAGATGGAATCATTTTTAGTTGTTAGAATATCTTCAGTCTTGTTACTAGCTATCAGCCGCTGTATACAATTTCTAATTGCTCTGGTTTGATGTGGGTAATTTTTATGTTTGAAAGGATGGGGTGAATCTTATAACAATCTCCCAGAGATGAAGTGGGATTGAGGGACTGGAGTAAAGGTCAGTAATAGTGCAATACACTTGACACGGCTGAGTAACAAACTCTGTTATGTTAAAGTTTAATAAATCACACTTGTGTTGCACTGTGACAATTGTTAGCAGTTTTTTTTTAACAATAAGGATTGTTTTACTCACAGGATTTTCGATTGTATTTTCCTTTATTGGCCGATGTATAGAATATAAGAGCAGGGAGGTTATGCTGGAACTGCATAAAACACTAGTTAGACCACAGCTAGAGTACTGCATACAGTTCTGGCCAGCACATTACAGGAAGGATGTGATTGTAGGAGAGAGGATACAGAGGAGATTTATGGAGGATGTTGTCAGGAATGGAGAATTTTAGCTATGAGGAAAGATTGGACAGGCTGGAGTTATTTTTTTTGGAACAGAGGAGGCTGAGGGGAGATTTAATGGAGGTGTATAAAATTGTGAAGAGCCTGGATACAGTGGATAGGAAGGGCCTATGAAGAACAACCCAAGCTCTCCAATCTATCCATATATCTGAAAGAACTGAAATAAAGACAGAGAGAGAGAGAAAGAGGGACAGAGAGAGAGCGAGAGAGATAGAGAGGGGGCGGGAGGGGGAGAAAGAGAGAGCGAGTGGGAGGGGGAGAGGGAGGGCAAGTGAGAGAGTGGGAGGGAGGGAGAGTGAAACGGGGAGCGAGAGACTGGCGGAGAGTGAGAGAGAGAGAGACGGACTGAAGGGGGGCGGGGGGGGAGAGAGAGTGAGAGAGAGACTGGCTGAGGGACAGAGAGAGAGACCGGGTGAAGGAGAGGGTGAAGAATAAAATATCCCAAAGGGATGGAACAAGTTTGAGGGGCCGAACGGCCTCCTCCTATCTTCCTAAGGGCTTTACTAATATTACAAGGTCGTGATGATAATTTTGAATAAATAAAATTGAATTAATTGACAATAGTTTCTCCTTTAAGATTACTGATCCTATCACCTCCTAATGTGTTATAGTACTCTATGATTCGATGGTCCTGTTCTGAGAGAGAGAGAGAATGAGATGGGGTAAGAGAGAGAGAGAGAGATGGGGTGAGGGAGAGACAGAGAGAGAGATGGGTTTGGGAGAGAGAGAGAAAGAAAGATACAGAGATGGGGTGATAGAGAGAGAGAGACAGGGTGAGGGAGGGAGAGAGACAGGTAAGGACGAGAGAGAGAGACTGGCTGAGGGACAGAGAGAGACACACACAGAAAGGGAGAGGGTAAGGAATAAAATATCTCAAAGAGATAGGACGGGCTCGAGGGGCCGAACGGCCTCCTCCTCTCTTCCTAAGGGCTTTATTAATATTAAATACTGAACTAAACAAGGTCATGATGATCATTTTTAGCAAATTAAATGGAATTAACTAACAATAGTTTCTCCTTTAAAATTATTAATCCGAATTCACAATTTTACTTGTGTGAATTTGGGCTTGGCAGATAATTTGCTGTTTATTAACATCACTGAATAAATAAATATTTGAAGATTCAATGTCACTTTGTTCCCATCCTTGTTCAAACTCCTCCTAACTCACTCGAAGGTTTAAATCTGAGGAGCAGTTCTGGCGGTGCGGGGTCCCTTTAAGAGGTTGGGACTAACCCCCTCCCTGTTCCCCCTCGGGGTCACAACACTGGGTCAGGGGTCACAGACTGCACAGATACTGGCATTGACCCATAACCCCCTGACCCCCAGGAAAAGGAAAGCAAAACTTCTGGTCCCTGTGAAATCAGATTGACAGTAAATTTAAACCCCAAGAGTGAAATATGAAAGGATAAAAAGAGAGATTTTGATGTTTGTAAAAACATTATTTACACAGAGGGAAGTGTTTGTGTTTACCTGTCGAAGTTGGTCAAAGTGAATATATGTGTCTCGGTGTGGGTTTCTCTCTCTCTCTCGGTCAGTGGGAATGGTGTCCCCATCTCACTGCAGTTACTGCCGCCTCTCACCATCTCCATCTGCTGGTGTCCCCATCTCACTGCAGTTACTGCCCCCTCTCACCATCTCCATCTCCCGGTGTCCTTGTCTCACTGCAGTTACTGCCCCCTCTCACCATCTCCATCTGCTGGTGTCCCCATCTCACTGCAGTTACTGCCCCCTCTCACCATCTCCATCTCCCGGTGTCCTTGTCTCACTGCAGTTACTGCCCCCTCTCACCATCTCCATCTGCTGGTGTCCTTGTCTCACTGCAGTTACTGCCCCCTCTCACCATCTCCATCTGCTGGTGTCCCTGTCTCACTGCAGTTACTGCACCCTCTCACCATCTCCATCTGCTGGTGTCCTCGTCTCACTGCAGTTACTGCCCCCTCTCACCATCTCCATCTGCTGGTGTCCCCGTCTCACTGCAGTTACTGCTCCCTCTCACCATCTCCATCTGCTGGTGTCCCTGTCTCACTGCAGTTACTGCCCCCTCTCACCATCTCCATCGACCGGTGTCCCTGTCTCACTGCAGTTACTGCCCCCTCCCACCATCTCCATCTCCTGGTGTCCTTGTCTCACTGCAGATACTGCCCCCTCTCACCATCTCCATCTCCCAGTGTCCTTGTCTCACTGAAGTTACTGCCCCCTCTCACCATCTCCATCTCCCGGTGTCCTTGCCTCACTGCAGTTACTGCCCCCTCTCACCATCTCCATCTGCTGGTGTACCCGTCTCACTGCAGTTACTGCCCCCTCTCACCATCTCCATCTCCTGGTGTCCTTGTCTCACTGCAGTTACTGCCCCCTCTCACCATTTCCATCTGCTGGTGTCCTTGTCTCACTGCAGTTACTGCCCCCTCTCAGCATCTCCATCTGCTGGTGTCCCTCTCTCACAGCAGTTACTGCCCCCTCTCACCATCTCCATCTCCTGGTGTCCTTGTCTCACTGCAGTTACTGCCCCCTCTCACCATCTCCATCTGCTGGTGACCCCATCTCACTGCAGTTACTGCCCCCTCTCACCATCTCCATCTCCCGGTGTCCTTGGCTCACTGCAGTTACTGCCCCCTCTCACCATCTCCATCTCCCGGTGTCCTTGGCTCACTGCAGTTACTGCCCCCTCTCACCATGTCCATCTGCTGGTGTCCTTGTCTCACTGCAGTTACTGCCCCCCTCACCATTTCCATCTGCTGGTGTCCCTCTCTCACTGCAGTTACTGCCCCCTCTCAGCATCTCCATCTGCTGGTGTCCCTCTCTCACAGCAGTTACTGCCCCCTCTCACCATCTCCATCTGCTGGTGTCCTTGTCTCACTGCAGTTACTGCCCCCTCTCACCATCTCCATCTGCTGGTGACCCCATCTCACTGCAGTTACTGCCCCCTCTCACCATCTCCATCTCCCGGTGTCCCTGGCTCACTGCAGTTACTGCCCCCTCTCACCATCTCCATCTGCTGGTGTACCCGTCTCACTGCAGTTACTGCCCCCTCTCACCATCTCCATCTCCTGGTGTCCTTGTCTCACTGCAGTTACTGCCCCCTCTCACCATCTCCATCTGCTGGTGTCCTTGTCTCACTGCAGTTACTGCCCCCTCTCACCATCTCCATCTGCTGGTGTCCCTCTCTCACAGCAGTTACTGCCCCCTCTCACCATCTCCATCTCCTGGTGTCCTTGTCTCACTGCAGTTTCTGCCCCCTCTCACCATCTCCATCTGCTGGTGACCCCATCTCACTGCAGTTACTGCCCCCTCTCACCATCTCCATCTCCCGGTGTCCTTGGCTCACTGCAGTTACTGCCCCCTCTCACCATCTCCATCTCCCGGTGTCCTTGGCTCACTGCAGTTACTGCCCCCTCTCACCATGTCCATCTGCTGGTGTCCTTGTCTCACTGCAGTTACTGCCCCCCTCACCATCTCCATCTGCTGGTGTCCCTCTCTCACTGCAGTTACTGCCCCCTCTCAGCATCTCCATCTGCTGGTGTCCCTCTCTCACAGCAGTTACTGCCCCCTCTCACCATCTCCATCTCCATCTCCTGGTGTCCTTGTCTCACTGCAGTTACTGCCCCCTCTCACCATCTCCATCTGCTGGTGACCCCATCTCACTGCAGTTACTGCCCCCTCTCACCATCTCCATCTCCCGGTGTCCTTGGCTCACTGCAGTTACTGCCCCCTCTCACCATCTCCATCTCCCGGTGTCCTTGGCTCACTGCAGTTGCTGCCCCCTCTCACCATGTCCATCTGCTGGTGTCTTTGTCTCACTGCAGCTACTGCCCCCCTCACCATCTCCGTCTGCTGGTGTCCCTCTCTCACTGCAGTTACTGCCCCCTCTCACCATCTCCATCTCCCGGTGTCCTTGGCTCACTGCAGTTACTGCCCCCTCTCACCATCTCCATCTGCTGGTGTCCTTGTCTCACTGCAGTTACTGCCCCCCTCACCATTTCCATCTGCTGGTGTCCCTCTCTCACTGCAGTTACTGCCCCCTCACAGCATCTCCATCTGCTGGTGTCCCTCTCTCACAGCAGTTACTGCCCCCTCTCACCATCTCCATCTGCTGGTGTCCTTGTCTCACTGCAGTTACTGCCCCCTCTCACCATCTCCATCTGCTGGTGACCCCATCTCACTGCAGTTACTGCCCCCTCTCACCATCTCCATCTCCCAGTGTCCTTGGCTCACTGCAGTTACTGCCCTCTCTCACCATCTCCATCTGCTGGTGTACCCGTCTCACTGCAGTTACTGCCCCCTCTCACCATCTCCATCTCCTGGTGTCCTTGTCTCACTGCAGTTACTGCCCCCTCTCACCATCTCCATCTGCTGGTGTCCTTGTCTCACTGCAGTTACTGCCCCCTCTCACCATCTCCATCTGCTGGTGTCCCTCTCTCACAGCAGATACTGCCCCCTCTCACCATCTCCATCTGCTGGTGACCCCATCTCACTGCAGTTACTGCCCCCTCTCACCATCTCCATCTCCCGGTGTCCTTGGCTCACTGCAGTTACTGCCCCCTCTCACCATCTCCATCTGCTGGTGTCCTTGTCTCACTGCAGTTACTGCCCCCCTCACCATCTCCATCTCCTGGTGTCCTTCTCTCACAGCAGTTACTGCCCCCTCTCACCATCTCCATCTCCTGGTGTCCTTGTCTCACTGCAGTTACTGCCCCCTCTCACCATCTCCATCTGCTGGTGACCCCATCTCACTGCAGTTACTGCCCCCTCTCACCATCTCCATCTCCCGGTGTCCTTGGCTCACTGCAGTTACTGCCCCCTCTCACCATCTCCATCTGCTGGTGTCCTTGTCTCACTGCAGTTACTGCCCCCCTCACCATCTCCATCTCCTGGTGTCCTTCTCTCACAGCAGTTACTGCCCCCTCTCACCATCTCCATCTCCTGGTGTCCTTGTCTCACTGCAGTTACTGCCCCCTCTCACCATCTCCATCTGCTGGTGACCCCATCTCACTGCAATTACTGCCCCCTCTCACCATCTCCATCTCCCGGTGTCCTTGGCTCACTACAGTTACTGCCCCCTCTCACCATCTCCATCTCCCGGTGTCCTTGGCTCACTGCAGTTACTGCCCCCTCTCACCATGTCCATCTGCTGGTGTCCTTGTCTCACTGCAGTTACTGCCCCCCTCACCATCTCCGTCTGCTGGTGTCCCTCTCTCACTGCAGTTGCTGCCCCCTCTCACCATCTCCATCTCCCAGTGTCCTTGGCTCACTGCAGTTACTGCCCCCTCTCACCATCTCCATCTCCCGGTGTCCTTGGCTCACTGCAGTTACTGCCCCCTCTCACCATCTCCATCTCCCGGTGTCCTTGGCTCACTGCAGTTACTGCCCCCTCTCACCATCTCCATCTCCCGGTGTCCTTGGCTCACAGCAGTTACTGCCCCCTCTCACCATCTCCATCTCCTGGTGTCCCTCTCTCACTGCAGTTACTGCCCCCTCTCACCATCTCCATCTCCTGGTGTCCTTGTCTCACTGCAGTTACTGCCCCCCTCACCATCTCCATCTGCTGGTGTCCCCATCTCACTGCAGTTACTGCCCCGTCTCACCATCTCCATCTCATGGTGTCCTTGTCTCACTGCAGCTTCTGCCCCTCTTCATCGTCATTACAAGCAGGCAATGATCTGAATTAATGGCTGTACTTGGGCAAGTGAAGGCTTTCTTGATGTTGTTCTTGTTTCTTTCACTGATCATCAGAAAATCGAAAAGCAAAATACTGCGGATGCTGGAAATCTGAAATAAAAACAAGAAATGCTGGAACCACTCAGCAGGTCTGGCAGCATCTGTGGAAAGAGAAGCAGAGTTAACGTTTCGGGTCAGTGACCCTTCTTCTAAATTATTGATGTTGAGTCTAAACAACTCTTTCATGCAGATGTCTATTTTACCACTCTGGTCGGGTGTCCTCACATTCCATTTTTCGCTGTTAAAAACTTCTTGTCTGGGTTTGAGAGTACCTCAACATTAACACCTCCAGTACTGCCCACCTCAACATTCAACCCGCTGAGAAATAAAAAGTCACCTCAATATCAAATTCCCTCAGTGAAACCCCGCCTTAACATCGGACCCTCCCAGTAATGCCCGCCTGAACATTCAACTCGGGTCCTGGGCCCTGTCCCAGCTCCTGCCACTCACCAGTCCTTTCCACTCCTCTGTCATCGCCGCACCCTTGCTTCCACTGCTCCTCGGGTATCGCTGCTTGCTGGCTCCAGCAACTCCCCAGCCCTCGATGTTTCCTGGCTCCCGCCACTCCTCGGCCATTGCTGCTCTCTGTCTCCTGGCGCTCCTCGGCTCTAATAGATCATGTTTCATGAATCAAACTCCTCTGCCATTCGTCGACTCTCCATGCCACCTTCTTCCAAGTCAACATATAAATATCTCTGGTTCCCTCTATTTCTTGTTTCCGTCCATGTCTTTTAATGACTGTTAATTATTTCGCACACCTCTAACAACTGTTATTGATGTTAGCTCAATGTTTTTTTTACAAACAGTCCAATACACTTTGCCATTTATTTAAACGTTTTCAAAATGTTTTGGAAAATGTAAAAGAATCAACGTTTATAAAAGTTTTACTCACCAGTTTTAGGGGAAAAAGGACTTAATAGGTTAGGTAAACACTACTCACCTTCCTGTAAGCTCCAGGTAACTTTTGGGACATGCCTTATGCTGCTGTTAGTTTTGGCTGATTCCGTGAGCCTGTCTCCTCTTCACTCCTGGCCGTGCTCTAACGTTTACAATTACATTGAACTATGCTGGAGAGATCTGGTGGGACCCACATCCTGAGGAAATCATCTGGGAATCCCATTAACATTTTCACCTGGATCATAAAGTTCGGGAAGTTGACATTTTTGGTCGAGGTCAGCGGCAAGCACAGTAACGTCACTGCTGACTGCAAAATAGGGGCCAGAGAATCAATCAGAACAGCATTCCACCCATCACTGTCTGTGCTGACTCTTTCAAAGAATGATCTGTGATGTAGAGCAAACTTTGTGGTCCGTGCATGGCATTTGGTCATGTAACTTGTACACAATTTGTTTTCTCTATTTCTCTCCTTTGTGCACCGCAGACTGGGCTACAGATTCATGGAGGTCTTATTTCTATAAGTTAATTTGTTGTTATTCTTTTGGGCCTCCTTATCTCGAGAGACAATGGATACGCGCCTGGAGGTGGTCAGTGGTTTGTGAAGCAGCGCCTGGAGTGGCTATAAAGGCCAATTCTGGAGTGACAGGCTCTTCCACAGGTGCTGCAGAGAAATTTGTTTGTTGTTATATACTTCTTAAAACGTTGACTCCCTTTCTGGCAACCTGTGGCTTTGAACAATTTTTAAGGAGGTTTTGACACACTGCCAATGAGTCCCACTCTCCTGCTCTTCCCCGACATTGCTGCAATGTTTTCCGCTAGAAGTATATATCCTGTTCCCTTTTGAAAGTTCCGACTGAATCAGCTGTGACCAGATTTTTCAGACAAAATATTTGAGATAACAACGACTTTTCTTTTGCTGATAGTGACATCAAAGTGATATTCAGTGTAGAGGTTGATCTCTCAGACTGTTAGAGAAATGGGATTAGCTGGGAGATTTCTCCTGAATTCACCACAATTTTCAGGGAGAGCGGTTTGATCCGGAGAAAGTGGGCCTCTTTGAAGAAATTGAGAGCTTCCATCCAGCCAATCTTGATGTTGAGAGTTTAGTGCAGAACTTCTTGAAAACATTAAAATAAAAGCAAAATACTGCGGATGCTGGAAATCTGAAACAAAAACAAGAAATGCTGGATTCACTCAGCAGGTCTGGCAGCATCTGTGGAAAGAGAAGCAGAGTTAACGTTTCGGGTCAGTGACCCTTCTTCGGAACTGACAAATATTAGAAAAGTCACAGATTATAAACAAGTGAGGTGGGGGTTGGGCAAGAGATAACAAAGGAGAAGGTGCAGATTGGACCAGGCCACATAGCTGACCAAAAGGTCACGGAGCAAAGGCAAACAATATGTTAATGGTGTTTTGAAAGACGAAGCATTGGTCCAGATTAGGTGTGAATATACTGAATATAGAACATCAGCAAGTGCAAACCTGAAGAAAAACAACCTGAAAAAAACAGTGGGTAAGCAAACTGAACAAACTAAGATGAAATGAAATAAATGCAAAAAATGTAAAAAGGAATGCAAAAAAAAAGGAAGAAAAATTAACTAAAAATGACTAAAAATGAAAGTAAAGTGGGGGGCTGTCATGCTCTGAAATTATTGAACTCAATGTTCAGTCCGGCAGGCTGTAGTGTGCCTAATCGGTAGATGAGATGCTGTTCCTCGAACTTGCGTTGATGTTCACTGGAACACTGCAGCAATCCCAGGACAGAGATGTGAGCATGAGAGCAGGGGGGAGTGTTGAAATGGCAAGCAACCGGAAGCTCAGGGTCCTGCTTGCGGACTGAGCGGAGATGTTCCGCAAAGCGGTCACCCAGTCTGCGCTTGGTCTCCCCAATGTAGAGGAGACCACACTGTGAGCAGCGAATACAGTATACTACATTGAAATGAAGTACAAGTAAATCGCTGCTTCACCTGAAAGGAGTGTTTGGGGCCTGGGATAGTGAGGAGAGAGGAGGTAAATGGGCAGGTGTTACACCTCCTGCGATTGCAGGGGAAGGTGCCCTGGGACGGGGACGAGGTGGTGGGGGTAATGGAGGCGTGGACCAGGGTGTCGCGGAGGGAACGATCCCTTCGGAATGCTGACAGGGGAAGGGAGGGGAAGATGCGACTGGTGCTGATGTTCTATATTCAGTATATTCACACCTAATCTGTACTAATGCTTTGTCTTTCAAAACACCATTAACATATTGTTTGCCTTTGCTCCGTGACCTTTTGGTCAGCTATGTGGCCTGGTCCAATCTGCACCTTCTCCTTTGTTATCTCTTGCCCAACCCCGACCTCACTTGTTTATAATCTGTGACTTTTCTAATATTTGTCAGTTCCGAAGAAGGGTCACTGACCCGAAACGTTAACTCTGCTTCTCTTTCCACAGAAGCTGCCAGACCTGCTGAGTGAATCCAGCATTTCTTGTTTTTGTTCTTGAAAACAATGTTCAGAGGAAACTGCCTTCATTCCACTTATGGGGATATGAGGACAGATGACCAACAGCTTTGTCAATGAGATAGGCTTTAAGGAGCGTCTTAAAGTATGCGAAAGAGGCAGCGAGGTTTGGGCCTAAAACACTGAAGGAATAGCTGCCAATAGCGGCAGGAAGAAGTGGGAGATGCTGTCGAGGCCAAAGAAGGAGCAATGGAAAGTTCTGGAAGGGTCACATTTTTTTTCTATCCCCTCAAAATGTGCTGGAAAACAGAAACATTTCTCTCTGAATCCTGAAAAAACCCAGGCTCTATCGAATAGATAGTAGATAACATCTCTCATACTTCTGGCTTTCCAAATATGTTTGAATGATTTGGACATTCACAGACAAAACATTCAACAATCACTCCAATTTTCAGTAATTTTGACTTTTTAATTTTAAAAGTACCCAGCATTTCCCTCTCACAATTTCAAAGCCACATTCCTTACTCCTGCTAATACATTTTCACCATTTTACATATTTTTATGTTTCTGTTCCAACAATACTATTAATTCCGCTCTCTAGTCTCGGATCCGGATATTCCCACTCACCCATCCAGTCATAAAGGCTGATGGTCCTTCAATGGCTTCATGTACTTTTCCTGTAAATCCATTTTTGGTGATCAGTTCAGATCGCAGCCATCCCTTCCCTTCCCCCTCAACTCACTTTCGTGCCTAAACAAGGTGCCTTTCCTCCTGCACCAGCACTGCTACCACACCTGCCTTATATTTCCATCCATAGACAGCGCAGTGGGAAACAATCTCGAAATCACCACCATGATGTCTTGTTTTAGTTTACAGCTCAGGCCCTAATATTCCCCTTATAAATGTATTTCTATCTGTATTATTGGTTCTGACCATAACAAGTGTCTGCTCTCATTTTCATCAAACAGATGATGCCACCCGTTCCAGGATATTCTTTCCTCTGGCACCAGTGAGACCGTTTTCCATTCAGGTCCTGCTGCTGTCTACAAATCTGTTTCTCTATCCCCCCCCCCCCTCGAGAGAATTTACCAGCTCTGTTGCTCTGCTATTCTTGTGTCCCTTTTGCTTCGCTTCTCACCCCACGCCACTCGAAATGGTCCCCTGACCCATGGTGCTGCGCTGTCGCTCAGGAAGATCCATCTCTATCCACCTTTCAGTCCCAAATGCCAGGTATCTATCAGACAGTTCCAGTACTCAAGGACTCCCTCCATCTGTGACTGCAATACCCCTATAGGCGGTCACTAAGTCCCTCTTTCTACTCATCCTCTGTCCTGTTCACTTTGAATCTTGCCCTCTGCTTGAACCTTCAGCCATGGCAGGAACAGACTTTCCCAGATTCTGATGCTATTTAACAAGGAAAAGCCAGTATTTAACATTGTTGTAGAAAGTTACACATTTATCTTGACAGTTGTTAGTGGGATAGTTTGCAGCACCTGTTCCTACTTTAACAAATCAAAACCTGTCAACCCAGATATTTGCACTTTATTGAAGTACAAGCAGAAAAATTAGTTTTTGTTGTTGCATAGAATCCATACATAGTATCAGGCACACGGAATTTCCTGTGCAGTAAATCCAAGTATTCTCCTAAGACATGGAGATTCTGTTGCAAGAAAGGTGTTTTTTGTTGTCCTGAAAGATAAAGGCTGTGAAATCGGACAAATCTTTCATTCCCTCCTTTATCTCCTGACTAAGCAATTACCTGGGGTGGGGTGAGGGAGGCGTGGTGTTTACATCCCAGTGTAGGTATAAGGATGTTTGATGTCTGACTTGGTTTGCATTTAACCCAGTTCGGATCAAAATGAATTTCATTTATCAACCATCGATTTGGTTATCCTCAAGCTGCTGAGTGAGTGAGTTAACTATTTCTTGCAAACCGGTAAGGAAGAATGCAAACCTTACGTCATGCACTGACCAAATTGAACTCTTACAAATCACAACTTAAAGTTAAAGCTGGGAACAGAGGTGATTTATAGACATTAAAACATGGAAACAGAGTTAGCGAGCAATTGAGTAGCAAAACACCAAAGGGTAAAGTTACTGAACTAAATCGTAAAGATTTCCCTAGCAATTAGTATATCACTATGGATAAGGACGATGTAGGTGCAGAGATCAGGAAGGGGGATTGTGATATGCTTGAACATATTAACAAATGTGGTACCATTATTCAACAAGGGTAGCAGGGACAGACTAGGTAATTGCAGGCCGGTGAGTCTAACATCAGTGGTTGGGAAACTATTGGACAAAATTCTGAGGGACAGGATTAATATCCACTTGGAGAAGCAGGGAATAATCAGGAATAGTCAGCATGGCTTTGTCAGGGGGAGATCGTGTCAACTTGATTGAATTTTTCGAGGAGATGACTAGATGTGTAGATGAAGATAAAGCTGTTGATGTTGCCTACACAGACTTCAGTAAGGCTTTTGGTAAGGTCCTGCATGGGAGATTGGTTAAGAAGGTAAGAACTCATGGGATCCAGGTCAACTTGGCAAATTGGATCCAAAATTGGCTTAGTGGCCTGAAACAGAGGTAAATGGTTGAGGGTTGTTTTTGCGAATGGAGGGTTGTGACCAGTGGTGTATCACAAAGATCGGTGCTGGGACCCCTGCTGTTTGTAGTGTACATTAATGATTTAGAGTGAATATAGGAGGTATGATAAGTAAGTTCGCAGATGACACAAAAATTGGTGGTGTCATAAATAGTGAGGAGGAAAGCCTTAGATTACAGGGAGATATTGATGGGCTGGTAAGATGGGCGGAGATGTGGCAAATTGAATTTATTCCTGAGATGTGTGAGGCGATGCATTTTGGGAGGACTAGCAAGCCAATGGAATATACAATGGATGGTAGGACTCTAGGAAGTACAGGAGGTCAGAGGGACATTGATGCACTTGTCCATAGATCACTGAAGACAGCAGCACAGGTAGATAAGGTGTTCAGGGAGGCATATAGGATTCTTGTCTTTATTAGCCGAGGCATAGAATATAAGAGCAGCGAGGTTACGATGGCACTGTATAAAATCCTAGTTAGGCCACAGCTGGAGTACTGTGTACAGCTCTGGGCACCACATTATAGGAAGGATGTGATTGCACTGGAGAATGTGCAGAGGAGATTCACCAGGATGTTGCCTGGGCTGGAGCATTTCAGCTATGAAGAGAGACTGAAAAGGCTAGGGTTGCTTTCCTTAGAACAGAGAAGGATGAGGGGGGACATGATTGAGGGACACAGAATTAAGAGGAGCATTGATAGGTTAGATAGGAAGAGACTTTTTCCCTTAGCAGAGGGGTCAATAACCAGGGGGCATAGATTTTAGGTAAGGGGCAGGAGGTTTAGAGGGAATTTGAGGAAAACAAATTCACCCAGAGGGTGTTTGGAATCTGGAATACACTGCCTGAAGGGATGGTAGAGGCAGGAACCCTCACAAAATTTAAGAAGTATTTTGATGAGCACTTGAAACGCCATAGCATACGAGACTAAGGCTCATGTGCTGGAAAATGGGATTAGAATTGATGGCTGGCACAGACACGATGAGCCGAATGGCCTGTTTCTGTGCTGTATAACTTGATGACCTCATGTCTCTATGAACATCAAAGAGTGCTGGACATTAAGTACAACAGCAACCAGCCTCTGAGGTTATAACTTAGTCAGACATTGTTTATTCATTCAGGGGATGTGGGCGTGGTTGGAAAGTCAAACATTTATTTAATCATTCCTAATTGTCCCTGAGGAGGTGGTAATGAGCCAGCTTCTTGAACTGCTGCAGCGCGTGTTACTCATATGTTACTCCAATAGTGCTGTTTGATAAGGAGCTCCAGGATTTTGACCCAGTGACAATAACCGAACAGTGTGTGCTTGGAAGGAAACTTGGAGGTGGTGTTATTCCCATGTGCCTGTCTGCTTTGTTCTTTAGCTGCTATCGGTCGCAGGTTTGAAATATGCTGTCAAAGTCATTTGGCGGAATGCCTCATCACCAGACTTTCAAACAAGCACCAAGATGTAGCTTGGCTGGTGGTGAGAAGGGCCCTCCCCGTCAGATCCTTCATGCACACCCGAAGTCTCGCCCCCTCCGCACAGTGCCCCCGCGTTGGCTGTGGTGGGGAAGAGACAGTTGCCCACCTCCTCCTGGAATGTGCCTTTGCAAAGCAGGTGTGGAAAGAGATGCAGTGGTTTTCGTCAAGGTTCATCCCAAGCAGCTCTGTAACACAGGAGTCTGTGCTCTACGGGCTGTTCCCAGGGACGCACACCGAGACAAATATCAACTGCTGCTGGAGGACTATCAATTCGGTGAAAGACGCCCTTTGGTCTGCCCGAAACTTGCTGGTCTTCCAGCGCAAAGAGTTGTCCACCACGGAATGTTGCAGACTGGCACATTCCGAGGTCCAGGACTACGTGCTGAGGGACGCACTAAAGCTTGGGGCAGCCGCAGCAAAGGCTCAATGGGGAAAGACCACAGTGTAAGGTTCCCCCACCAAGATGGACTGAGGGGCTGGATCCATGGGAAGCCCCTCGAACTGTATCGTTAATATTCTCAATTGCTGTAAATGTAAAACTGTAATTGACATGACAATTGTGAAACGGAAGGGTTGGGAAGAAACTCATGACAGTATTGAAGGAAACTGATCTCCCTTGCAATGTTTGTATTTTTTGGTGCTGTTTGGAAACTGTTTGGCAATGTAATTTTTACAGATTTTTATGAATAAAGTATATTTTGGGAAATAAAAAAAAAAGCAATATGCTGTCAAAGTATCCTTGGTGAGTTGTTGCAGTGCATCTTGGAGATAATGCACAACAAAAGCAGGTGGCGTTGCTGGTGGAGAGAGTTAATGTTTATTGGATGCCAATCATGCAGGCTGTTTCTTGGTCCTGGATGGTGTCGAGTTCCTTGAGTGTTGTTGGAGCTGCACTCATCCACACTTCTGACTTGTGCCTTCTCGGTAGTGGAAAGGTTTTGATAGTCAGGAGGAGAGTCACTTGCTGGTCCAGTTAAGTTCCTGATCAATGACAACGCCCAGGATGTTGATAGTGTGAGATTCCACAATGGTAATTTCATTGAAAGACAAGGGTAGATGGGTAGACTCTCTCAATTTGAAGGTACTCATTGCCTGCCAGTTGTGTGGCACAATTTTGCTGAACACTTTTCAGCCCAAGTCGGAATGTTGTTCAGGTTTTGCTTCATGCAGGACATGGACTTCTTCAGTGTCGGAATGGTTGAGAATGGAATTTATCACTGTTTAATCAAAGCTTTTTCCCAGGGTGCAAGAGTCAGTTACTGGGGGACATAGATTTAAGGTGCAAGGGGCAAAGTTTAGAGGGGATGTGCGAGGCACGTTTTTTACATAGAGGATGCTGAGTGCCTGGAACTTGCTGCCAGGGGAGGTGGTGGAAGCAGATACGATAGCGACGTTTAAGAGACATCTTGACAAATATATGAATAGAAAGGGAATAGAGGGATATGGGCCCTGGAAGTGCAGAAGGTGTTAGTTTAGGCAGGCATCAAGATCGGCGCAGGCTTGGAGGGCCGAATGGCCTGTTCCTGTACTGTACTGTTCTTTGTTCTTTGTTCTTTTTATCACCGAGCATCCCCACTTCTGACCTGATGATGGAGGGAAGGTCAAAAGCAGCAGACTATGATTGGGTGTAGGACACTACCCTGGGGAACTCCTGCAGCACATGCTAGGGCTAATATGATTGGCCTTCAACAACCAGAAACATCTTTTATGCCAGGAATGACATCAGGCAGTGGATAGATTTCCCCGATTCCCACTGACTTATATTTTACCATGGCCCCTTATTACCACACTTAGTTAAATGCTGCCTTGATGACAGGAGCAGTCACTCTCACCTGACCTCTGGAATCCAACTCTTTTGTTTGTATGGACCAAGGCTGCAATGAGGTCTGGAGCTTACCAGTGTTGGCAGAATCCAAGCAGGACATCAGTGAGCAGGTTTTCGGTCAGTATGTTTCTGGATATATACTTGAGGTGCTGAAACCAGCAGGGCTATGGACCAAGAACTGGAAAGTGCCATTGATACTGCATAACACTTTTTCTGAAGGCACAAAAACATTATGGTTTGAATGGTCTCCTTCAGAACCATAATGTTTTCCATCTTCTAGGTTTCTATAAAGCCCAGGGAATGGACTGAAGCAGATCCCAGTAAAGGCGATGGTCCAAGATATAAAACCGAGAGGAATGAACTGTAATGGGCCATAACACAGAGCATTGTCTGGGATATAAACCCCAGGGGATGGGCTGAATCTGGTCAGAAAAGAGGGGACATTCTGGGAATGGGGTTTGGTATGGTTAGTGTGGTTTACAGAAAATGACACATTTGCACTTCTATGAGTGAAAATACAGCTGTGTCAGATGAATGGACTTTGAGAGAACAAAAAACTTCAAGCGTAACAAACAGACAGACAACGTGTAATCCAGGGAGGATGGGCCCAGTGAGATCAGATAGTGTGTAACCCGGGAAGGATGGACCCAGTGAGATCAGACAGTGTGTAACCCGGGGAGGATGGACCCAGTGAGATCAGATAGTGTGTAACCCGGCAAGGATGGACCCAGTGAGATCAGACAGTGTGTAACCCGGGAAGGATGGACCCAGTGAGATCAGGCAGTGTGTAACCCGGGGAGGATGGACCCAGTGAGATCAGATAGTGTGTAACCCGGGAAGGATGGACCCGGTGTGATCAGACAGTGTGTAACCTGGGAAGGATGGACCCAGTGAGATCAGACTGTGCGTAACCCGGGGAGGATGGACTCAGTGTGATCAGACAGTGTGTAACCCGGGGAGGATGGACTCAGTGTGATCAGACAGTGTGTAACCCGGGGAGGATGGACTCAGTGCGATCAGGCAGTGTGTAACCCGGGGAGGATGGACCCAGTGAGATCAGATAGTGTGTAACCCGGGAAGGATGGACCCAGTGAGATCAGACAGTGTGTAACCCGGGAAGGATGGACCCAGTGAGATCAGACAGTGTGTAACCCGGGGAGGATGGACCCAGTGAGATCAGATAGTGTGTAACCCGGGAAGGATGGACCCGGTGTGATCAGACAGTGTGTAACCCGGGAAGGATGGACCCAGTGAGATCAGACTGTGTGTAACCCGGGGAGGATGGACTCAGTGTGATCAGACAGTGTGTAACCCGGGGAGGATGGACTCAGTGTGATCAGGCAGTGTGTAACCCGGGGAGGATGGACCCAGTGTGATCAGACAGTGTGTAACCCGGGGAGGATGGACGCAGTGAGATCAGACAGTGTGTAACCCGGGGAGGATGGACCCAGTGAGATCAGACAGTGTGGAACCCGGGGAGGATGGACCCAGTGTGATCAGACAGTGTGTAACCCGGGGAGGATGGACCCAGTGTGATCAGACAGTATGTAACCCGGGGAGGATGGACCCAGTGAGATCAGACAGTGTGTAACCCGGGGAGGATGGACCCAGTGTGATCAGACAGTATGTAACCCGGGGAGGATGGACCCAGTGAGATCAGACAGTGTGTAACCCGGGGAGGATGGTCCCAGTGTGATCAGACAGTGTGTAACCCGGGGAGGATGGACCCAGTGAGATTAGACAGTGTGTAACCCGGGGAGGATGGACCCAGTGAGATCAGACAGTGTGTAACCCGGGGAGGATGGTCCCAGTGTGATCAGACAGTGTGTAACCCGGGGAGGATGGACCCAGTGAGATCAGACAGTGTGTAACCCGGGGGAGGATGGACCCAGTGTGATCAGACTGTGTGTAACCCAGGGAGGATGGTCCCAGTGTGATCAGACAGTGTGTAACCCGGGGAGGATGGTCCCAGTGTGATCAGACAGTGTGTAACACGGGGAGGAGGGACCCAGTGAGATCAGACAGTGTGTAACCCAGGGAGGATGGTCCCAGTGTGATCAGACAGTGTGTAACCCGGGGAGGATGGACCCAGTGAGATCAGACAGTGTGTAACCCGGGGGAGGATGGTCCCAGTGTGACCAGACAGTGAGTAACCGGGGGAGGATGGACCCAGTGTGATCAGACAGTGTGTAACCCGGGGAGGATGGACCCAGTGTGATCAGACAGTGTGTAACCCGGGGGAGGATGGACCCAGTGTGATCAGACAGTGTGTAACCCGGGAGAATGGACCCAGTGTGATCAGACAGTGTGTAACCCGGGGGAGGATGGACCCAGTGTGATCAGACAGTGTGTAACCTGGGGAGGATGGACCCAGTGAGATCAGACAGTGTGTAACCCGGGGGAGGATGGACCCAGTGTGATCAGACAGTGTGTAACCTGGGGAGGATGGACCCAGTGTGATCAGACAGTGTGTAACCCGAGGAGGATGGACCCAGTGAGATCAGACACTGTGTACCCCGGGGAGGATGGACCCAGTGTGATCAGACAGTGTGTAACCTGGGGAGGATGGACCCAGTGAGATCAGACAGTGTGGAACCCGGGGAGGATGGACCCAGTGAGAGCAAACAGCGTGTAACCCGGGGGAGGATGGACCAAGTGTGATCAGACAGCGTGTTACCCGGGGAGGATGGACCCAGTGTGATCAGACAGTGTGTAACCCGGGGAGGATGGACCCAGTGTGATCAGACAGTGTGTAACCCGCGAGGATGGACCCAGTGTGATCAGACAGTGTGTAACCTGGGGAAGATGGGCCCAGTGTGATCAGACAGTGTGTAACCCGGGGTGGATGGACCCAGTGAGATCAGACAGTGTGTAACCCGGGGAGGATGGACCCAGTGTGATCAGACAGCGTCTAACCTGGGGAGGATGGACCCAGTGTGATCAGACAGCGTGTAACCCGGGGAGGATGGACTCAGTGAGATCAGAAAGTGTGCAATATAAGAACATAAGTAATAGGAGCTGGAAATGTTCGCAATAACCTGCACCCGCCATACAGCAGCCTAAAAGGTACCATGCAGACCTTTTGTTGCAACTAACATGTGAGTGCGGCCGTGCTGAAAAAAACGCTTGTGAAACCAAGCCACACAGAACAACTCAGGTTTACATTGAACAGCTGAAGTAGGTCATTTATCTCTCAGACACTCCTTTGCCATTCAACGATATCATGGCTGATCTTCTACTTCAGCTCCTCCTTCCAGCATTTCCTCCAAAACCCTGAATTCCATTATTATCCTCCAATCTATACTCAACGACTGAATACCCATAACTCTCTGGGTTACAGAATTCCAAAGATTCACAACTCTTGAATGAAGACATTTCTCATCATCTCAGTCATAAATAACTGAGCCCTGATTCTGCGATGATGACCCTGTATTCCAGAGTCACAAGCCAGGGGCAATATTCTGTCAGCGTTTACCCTTTCAAGCCCTTTAAGAATGTTATCTGTTTCAATTCGTTTACCTTTCATGCTTATAAACTCCAGGGCTTATAACCCAGCCTACTCAGTCTCTGCTTATAGTGTTAATTGCATGTTAATTTTGTTTAGTTGTGTGCAGGTAGTGAGCATTAATTAGTGATTCACTTAACTCCCTATTAATGGACACAGACTAAAACAGTTTCGGGGGTAGGAGGTGTATGCTTGCAATATATAGCTCTGCAAATAAATATATAAATGCCTAAGGATCTATTCAAGTTCTATACTTCATCGACTTGCTTTCTGGAGCAGAATACATAAGACAATTCTCTCATTCCAGGAACCCTAACTTGAGAACATAAATTGTTCTGACTCTTGGCAAGTATTTCCTTCCTTGGGTACGTAAACGAAAGCTGCACACTGTATTCCAAGTGTAGCCACATCAATGCCCTAGTAAGACTTAATTACTGTTATACTCCAATCCCTTCACAACCAAATAAAACATATGTTCTTCAAGAGAAGGAAATCCGCCGGCCTTGCCTGGTCCGGCCTACATGTGACTCCAGACTCACAGAAATGTGGTTCACTTTTAACTGCATCCCCACTCCCCGAAGTGACCTTGTGAGCTATTCAGTTTTCAAGTACAATTGGGGATGGACAATGATTGCTGGCCTAGCCAGCGATGCTTCCATCTCATGAAAGAATAATAACAATAGTCATATTAATAATATAATTTGTCTTTCTACCTGCTTGCCGTACCTTCAAGTTAACTTTCTATGCTTCAAATACAAGGATGCCTCGGTCGTTCTAACTGCAAACATTTCCCAGTCTCTCACAATTTAAAACATTTTTTTCTGAAGCAAATGGAGGACATGAGACTTTGCCACATTGAATTACATCTGCCATGTTTTTGCCTACTCACTCAATCTGTCTACATCCCTGTGCAGCCTCTTTGCTTCCTGCTCACCGCTTAATTTCCACTTAACTTTGTTTCATCAGTGAACTTGAATATGTTCCTTTCAGTACTGTCACCCAGCAGGGAATGCATGATAATAAACTGATCTCTGGTTGTATTTTGTGGGTTGGACCAGCTACAGATGTGCCGGGTTAGGGCACTGCACAGCCGGGACCACAGAACCACCCCTCCCCTGTACACTGTGGTGGATTATTTAATTTATGCTGATGCCAGTGAGCCTGAGAGTCAAAGAGTCATAGAAAGATACAGCACTGAAACAGACCCTTTGGCCCACCGAGTCTGTGCCGACCATCAACCACCCATTTATACTAATCCGACATTAATCCCACATTCCCTACCACATCCCCACAATTCCCCTACCACCTACCTACACTAAGGGCAATTTACAATGGCCAATTTGCCTATCAATCTGCAAGTCTTGTGCATTGGTGACAAACATCAGCAAATTCCGGGTGCGCTGCCATTGGTTAATGGACAGAAAATCCTGGGCAGAGAATCCACCATTCTCTGGTGTACAGTGTCCATGCCAAAAGCACCAACTCGGAAAAAAACAATCTTTATGGTCCCTGTCATTTTTTTTATTCGTTCATGGGATACGGGCATCGCTGGCTCGGACAGCGTTTATTGCCCATCATTATATTGATAATACACTGCATGTTTCTGTTGTGCCAGCCATGTTACTGAAGTAATATGCATTTCATATCCAACTGTCAAAATAAACGGACAAGTCGCAACCAAAAGCCGAGTTTTGCTCTTCGCTTATTTCCCAGTATTCCATCTATTTCTCGATTGAACACTTACTATTGGATTTAATGATTGATTGAATGTAAACTATCATCAAAATTATAACAATGTTATTTTCGTAGTGAACATTTTAAAACTTGACCAAAGTAATTATTTTGCATTGTCAGAATTAAGGGTTCTCAATCAGTATATTACAGGTAAGAGAGTAGCTAAAGTGAATATTGGTCCTTTGGAGGATGAGACTGGGGAGTTAATAGAGGAGAACACAGAAATGGTGGAGACACTAACTTGGTTTTTTGCCACAGTTTTCGTGATGGAGGACACTAGTAGCATCCCAATGGTAACAGGAAATGCAGAGGTTATAGGAAGAGAGGAACTTAGAAAAATCATCATCACTAGGCAAAAGGTACTAAGAAAACTATTGAGATAGAAGGCAGACAAGTCCCCAAGGCCTGATGGCCTACATCCTAGGGTCTTAAAGGAAGAGGCAGTGGAGATAGTGGATCCATTGGTTATAATATTCCAAAATTCTCTGGGATGCGGGAAAGGTTCCAGTGGATTGGAAAAAAAGCTAATGTAACGCCTTTATTCAAAAAAGGAGGGAGGCAGAAAGTAGGAAACTATAGACCAGTTAGTGTAACATCTTTCGTTGGGAAATTGTTAGAATTCATTATTAAGGAAGTAATAACAGGACATTTAGAAAGTCAAAATGCAATCTATCAGAATCAGCATGGTTTTATGAAGGGTAAATCGTGTTTGACTAATTTGCTACAGTTCTTCGAAGCTGTAACAAGTAAAGTGGATAATGGGGATCCTGTAGATGTAGTATATCTGGACTTCCAGAAGGCATTTGATAAGGTGCCGCACAAAAGATCAAAACACAAGGTAAGATCACATGGGGTTAGGGGCAATTTATTAGCTTGGATAAAGGATTGGCTAACCAACACAAAACAGAGAGTCAGGATAAATGGGTCTTCTTCTGGTTGGCAAGATGTAACTAGTGGCGTGTCACAGGGTTCGGTCCTTGGGCCCCAACTATTTACAATATATCTGAATGACTTGGATTCAGGGATAGAAGGTACTATAGCCAAATTTGCAGATGGCACTTAAATAGGTGGAATAGTATGTTGCAATAAATAAATAAGAAATGTACAAATGAATATGGATAGGTTAGGTGAATGGGCCAAAATTTGGCAGGTGGAGTTTAACGTGGATAAGTGTGAGGTTATCCACTTTGGTCGGAAGAATAGAAAGGCAAATTATTATCTAAATGGAGAGAAACTTCAGAATGCTTTGGTGCAGAGGGATCTGGGTGTCCTCGTGCATGAATCACAGAAAACCAATATGCAGGTAAAGCAGATAATAAGGAAGGCAAATGGAATTTTGGCATTTATTGCTAATGGAATAGAATATAAATGCTGCAACTGTACAAGGTATTAGTGAGACCGTACCTGGAGCACTGCATACAGTTTTGGTCCCCTTACTTGAGGGGGGATGTAGTTGCATTGGAGGCAGATCAGAGGAGGTTCACTAGATTGATTCCAGAGATGAGGGGGTTGTCTTTTGAAGAGAGATTGAGCAGTTTGGGCCTTTACGCTCTAGCATTTAGAAGAATGAGAGGAGATCTAATTGAGGTATGTAAGATGATTAAGAGGATTGACAAAGTATACGTAGAGAGAATGTTTCCTCTTGTGGGCAATATAGAACGAGAGGTCATAGTTTTAGGATAAGGGCTAGCAGATTTAAAACAGAGATGAGGAGAAATTACTTCTCTCAAAGGGTTGTGAGTCTGTGGAATTCACTACCCCAGAGTGCGGTGGATGCTGGGACATTGAGTAAATTTAAGGAGGAGATAGACAGGTTTTTTTAATTAGTAAAGGGTTGAAGGGTTGTGGAGAACGGGCAGGAAATTGGAGTTGAGGTGGAGATGAGATCAGCCATGATTGTATTGAATGGCGGAGCAGGCTCGAGGGGCTGAATTGCCAACTCCTGCTCCTAGTTCTTATGACCTTATGACCTTACGTCATTAATGCAGATTGTGAATAGCAGAGGCCCAGGTACTGATTCTTGTTTCCCCCTGTTAGTTACAATTTGCCAACCTGAAAATGTCCCATTTATTCCTACTCTCTGTTTTCTTTCCATGAACAGCGCTCACCCATGCTAATATATTAACCCACAATTCAATGAGTCCTAATTTTGTGTTGTAACCTTTTGTGTGAGATCATTTTTGAAAATCCAAATAGTTTACGCCCATCTTATCCCTCTTACTAGTTATATATTTCAAAAGCTGAGATTTGTCAAACACAATTTCCTGTCATAAATCCATGTTGAAGCTGCTTCCTCATATTATGATTTATACATGCCCAGTTGTAATGTCCATAATAATAGATTCTAGAATTTTGACTACTAATGATGCCCAGTTATGGGGCTATAGTTGCCCGTTTACACTCTTCCTGTACTCTTAAAAAATGGCATTATGTTTGGTACTTTTTAATCCTTGCGAATCTTTCTACAATCTAAGGAATTCTGGAAGATCAAAATCAGTGTATCCACTATTTCTAGAGTTACCTCTTTTAAAGGCCTAGGAGGCAAGTTGTCAGCTGTAGGGTATTTTAACCATCTAGTCCCATTAATTTGTCCAGTGATACTTCTGTAATTACACTGATTTCTGTAATTTCCCATTCATGTTAGACTCTTGATTCATTGTTCTCCATCATAATGCCACCTGTCTCTGTCTCGAATGGGCCAATGTTTACTTTCAAGAATCTTTTCCTCTTAACCTACCTATCGAAATCTTTGCAATCTCTTTTGTGTCTCTACCCAGACTACTCTCATATTCTCTTTTCTCTTTCCTTATCAATTTATTTATCATCCTTTGCTGAATTGCAAATCCCCCACCCCGCCAATCCTCAGGCTTCATACTCTTTTTGTCAACATTACAAATCTCTTCCCTTGATCCATTGCTATCTGACAACTCCTCTTCTAAGCCACAGTTTTTATGCCATAAAGGAATGTATATTTGTTGCAAATTATGCATTCATCTATTAAATGTTAGCCATTGTTTGTCTATCATTATACCTTTTCATATATTTTTCAATCTTCTTTTACCAACTCTCCCCTCGTACCTTTGTGATTTGTTTTGTTTTAGATTTAAGACCTTAGTTTTAGACTTAACTAAATCACTTTCAAACTCAGTTTAAAACTATATCGTATCACGGTTACCCTTTCTGAAAGATCTCTGTACTACAAGTTTATTGATTAACTCGTTCTCGTTGCACAATACTAGATACAAAATAGCAGTTTCTCTAGTTGGTTCATCCACATTCTGATCAAGAAAACTATCTTTTATAAATACCATGAACTCATGCTCCACATTATTCCTGCAAATGTGGTTTGCAGAGTCTGTATGAAGATTAGAATTCCCCATGATTACTGTATTGTTCCATTTATTATCCCATCCTCTCAGCCATTGGCACTCCTGGTATTTTATTATAACAATTACATTTTTGCGTTAGGACTTGTTGAAACTAAAACCTGCTGCTTGCGCGGTGAGGAAGCATTTTTATCTGAATGTCTGAATGTGAGATTAGAAATCGCTGTTTACATTTCGAGACCATCTGTTGAATCGTGTTCGTATTTAAAAAGACCGCCTAAAATCAGCAACATCAATTGAAATGTGGGGAGAAAATCATTTGGATGGAAGCACAGTATGGGCAGTGTTGCACTGGCCGTTTGTTATACCTGCCACACCGTACACCGTTCCCTTGAAGTCAGTGGAACTGAATATGGGGCTGGGTATTCACCAGCGGCCGATGTGAAATAATCCATTTTGCACCTCTGCTCAAGTCGATTTTCTACTCTTAACGCACTCAAGTTCACCAACGTGCCATGTGTATCATTATATTTTGTAGTGAAACCGACCCATGGTATATTTGAGAATTTGTGACCGTGTACTTGCTATTTTTGTTTATTTGATTTATTAACAATTTACAATGGGATGTGAAAGTCACTGCCAATGCTGGCCTTGATTGTCGATCGCTCATTGCCTTGATACAATTGAATGACTTTCTCAACAACTTCAGAAAGCAGTTAACTGGAGTCATAGGGAATACCGGATAAGGACCACCGTTTCTCTTTACTTTCACCAATATCACAGCTTCGTGATCATTTTTGTTGATTATTTTTATTATTTCGAGATTGAAACTTATTGCAAATACTCAACTGGAAATGGTGAGATGTGAACTCACATTCTCTGGATTATTAGCCAAAAGCTCTGAATTGCCAGCCCAGACACATAACCACAACATGACCATAATAATGGACATCATTATTTATTGTGGCAAAATGTTTCTGTCAAAGTCATTTTGAAATACTTCTCATCACATTACATGAATAAAAGTCGGGAGCTCAACAGATCAGCAATGTCTCCATCACATCTCACTATGTTTAAATTGTGGAATGTTTTAAAGAGTCAATTTCTAACTGCATGATGCTGCAGACTACACTAACCATTTCATTGAACTTTGTTGAGCTGCATGAAGCACATTGCAGGATGTTAATTGTCATAACACTAGCAGGTTATTTAACTTCGCTGTACACCGCTAAGCGGATGGAAATTCTGGACATAATTTTAACTTTGGACGAGGGCCTGCACCATTTAATGGAAGTAAATAGAAGAAAGCGGGTTTGGTCGCTAGGTATGGGATCAGTCGTTATTAGTTGCGGAACCTCCAAAGCTGAAGGAACTGACTAATTTGAACATTGGCCAGTGGTATAACTGGGTGATAATGAATTAGCCGCCTATTATACACCATGCCTGATATCCGATTCTTCTCACTCCAAATCGATCTCGCCAGTTTTACAGCATTTACAGCAGTTTTACAGCTAACAAGTTTTGACTTTTTTTTTGGTTTTTCAGTAGATTCGTTGGGAATTTAGAATAGTGGGAATGGAGGTTAAGGCAGTTGTATGTTCCTCCTGCAGAATGTGGGAGGTAAGGGTCGCCAAGAGTATCCCTGCTGAATGCATCTGCAGGAAGTGCACCCAACTCCAGCTCCTCACAGATCGCGTTAGGGGACTGGAGCTGGAGCTGGATGAACTTCGGATCATTCGGGAGGCGGAGGGGATTATTGAGAGGAGTTATAGGGAGGCAGTCACACCTCAGGTAAAAGAAGTAGGCAGATGGGTTACCGTCAGGGGAAGGAGAGGGAACCAGCAGGCAGTGCAGGGATCCCCTGTGGCCGTTTCCCACAACAACAGGTATACCGTTTTGGATACTGTTGCGGGGGACGACTTACCAGGGGTAAGCAATGGGGTGCAGGTCTCTGGCACAGAGTCTGTCCCTGTTGCTCAGAAGGGAAAGGGGAAGAGGAGCAGAGCATTAGTCATTGGGGACTCCATAGTTAGGGGAACAGATAGGAGGTTCTGTGGGAACGAGAGAGACGCACGGTTGGTGTGTTGCCTCCCAGGTGCCAGGGTACGTGATGTCTCGGATCGTGTTTTTGGGATCCTTAAGGGGAGGGGGAGCAGCACCGAGTCGTGGTCCACATAGGCACCAACGACATAGGTAGGAAGAGAGATGGGGATTTAAGGCAGAAATTCAGGCAGCGAGGGTGGAAGCTTAGAGCAAGAACAAACAGAGTTGTTATCTCTGGGTTATTGCCTGTGCCACGTGCTAGCGAAGAGAGGAGGAATAGGGAGAGAGGAGTTGAACACGTGGCTGCAGGGATGGTGTAGGAGGGAGGGTTTTGGTTTCCTGGATAATTGGGGCTCTTTCTGGGGTAGGTGGGACCTCTTCAAACAGGATGGTCTTCACCTGCACCAAAGGGGTACCAATATCCTGGGGGGGAGATTTGCTAGTGCTCTTCGGGGGGGGTTTAAACTAATTCAGCAGGGGAATGGGAACCTAAATTGTAGTTTCAGTGTACAGGATGTTGAGAGTAGTGAGGTAGGGGATAAGGTTACAGGGACGCAAGAGGGCACTGGCAAGCAAGAACTTGGTTTAAAGTGTGTCTACTTCAACGCCAGGAGCATCCGGAATAAGGTGGGTGAGCTTGCAGCATGGGTTGGTACCTGGGATCTCGATGTTGTGGCCATTTCGGAGACATGGGTAGAGCAGGGACAGGAATGGATGTTGCAGGTTCCGGGATTTAGATGTTTCAGTAAGAACAGAGCAGATGGTAAAAGAGGGGGGGGGGGTGGGGTGTGGCATTGTTAATCAAGGAGAGTATTACGGTGGCAGAAAGGACGTTTGAGGACTCGTCTACTGAGGTAGTGTGGGCCGAGGTTAGAAACAGGAGAGGAGAGGTCACCCTGTTGGGAGTTTTCTATCGACCTCCAAATAGTTCCAGAGATGTAGGGGAAAGGATAGCGAAGATGATTCTCGACAGGAGCGAGAGTAACAGGGTAATGGTTATGGGGGACTTTAACTTTCCAAATATTGACTGGAAATACTATAGTTCGAGTACTTTAGATGGGGCTGTTTTTGTCCAGTGTGTGCAGGAGGGTTTTCTGACACAGTATGTAGACAGGCCAACCAGGGGCGATGCCACATTGGATTTGGTACTGGGTAATGAACCCGGCCAGGTGTTAGATTTAGATGTAGGTGAGCACTTTGGTGATAGTGATCACAATTCGGCTAGGTTTACCTTAGCGATGGGCAGGGACAGGTATATACCTCAGGGCAAGAATTATAGCTGGGGGAAAGGAAATTATGATGAGATAAGGCAAGATTTAGGATGTGTAGGATGGGGAAGGAAACTGCAGGGGATGGGCACAATCGAAATGTGGAGCTTATTCAAGGAGCAGCTAATGCGTGTCCTTGATCAGTATGTACCTGTCAGGCAGGGAGGAAGTTGTCGAGCGAGGGAGCCGTGGTTTACTAAAGAAGTTGAAGCACTTGTCAAGAGGAAGAAGAAGGCTTATGTTAGGATGAGACGTGAAGGCTCAGTTCGCGCACTTGAGAGTTACAAGCTAGCCAGGAAGGATCTAAAGGGAGAGCTAAGAAGAGCAAGGAGATGACACGAGAAGTCATTGGCGAATAGGATCAAAGAAAACCCTAAGGCTTTCTATTGGTAAATCAGGAATAAAAGAATGACTAGAGTTAGATTAGGGCCAATCAAGGATAGTAGTGGGAAGTTGTGTGTGGAATCAGAGGAGATAGGGGAAGCGTTAAATGAATATTTTTCATCAGTATTTACAGTAGAGAAAGAAAATGTTGTCGAGGAGAATACTGAGATTTAAACTACTAGGCTAGATGGGATTGAGGTTCACAAGGAGGAGGTGTTAGCAATTTTGGAAAGGGGGAAAATAGATAAGTCCCCTGGGCCAGATGGGTTTTATCCTAGGATTCTCTGGGAAGCCAGGGAGGAGATTGCAGAGCCTTTGTCCTTGATCTTTATGTCATCATTGTCGACAGGAGTAGTGCCGGAAGACTGCAGGATAGCAAATGTTGTCCCCTTGTTCAAGAAGGGGAGTAGAGACAGCCCTGGTAATTATAGACCTGTGAGCCTTACTTCGGTTGTGGGTAAAATGTTGGAAAAGGTTATAAGAGATAGGATTTATAATCATCTTGAAAAGAATAAGTTCATTTGCGATAGTCAGCACGGTTTTGTGAAGGGTAGGTCGTGCCTCACAAATCTTATTGAGTTTTTCGAGAAGGTGACCAAACAGGTGGATGAGGGTAAAGCAGTGGATGTGGTGTATATGGATTTCAGTAAGGCGTTTGATAAGGTTCCCCACGGTAGGCTATTGCAGAAAATACGGAAGTATGGGGTTGAAGGTGATTTAGAGCTTTGGATCAGAAATTGGCTAGCTGAAAGAAGACAGAGGGTGGTGGTTGATGGCAAATGTTCATCCTGGAGTTTAGTTACTAGTGGTGTACCGCAAGGATCTGTTTTGGGGCCACTGCTGTTTGCCATTTTTATAAATGACCTGGATGAGGGTGTAGAAGGGTGGATTAGTTAATTTGCGGATGACACGAAGGTCGGTGGAGTTGTGGATAGTGCCGAAGGGTGTTGTAGGGTACAGAGGGACATAGATAGGCTGCACAGCTGGGCTGAGAGATGGCAAATGGAGTTTAATGCGGAAAAGTGTGAGGTGATTCACTTTGGAAGGAGTAACAGGAATGCAGAGTACTGGGCTAATGGGAAGATTCTTGGTAGTGTAGATGAGCAGAGAGATCTTGGTGTCCAGGTACATAAATCCCTGAAAGTTGCTACCCAGGTTAATAGGGCTGTTCAGAAGGCATATGATGTGTTAGCTTTTATTAGTAGGGGGATCGAGTTTCGGAGCCACGAGGTCATGCTGCAGCTGTACAAAACTCTGGTGAGGCCGCACCTTGAGTATTGCGAACAGTTCTGTTCACCGCATTATAGGAAGGATGTGGAAGCTTTGGAAAGGGTGCAGAGGAGATTTACTAGGATGTTGCCTGGTATGGAGGGAAGGTCTTACGAGGAAAGGCTGAGGGACTTGAGGTTGTTTTCTTTGGAGAGAAGGAGGAGGAGAGGTGACTTAATAGAGACATATAAGATAATCAGAGGGTTAGATTGGATGGATAGTGAGAGTCTTTTTCCTCGGATGGTGATGGCAAACACGAGGGGACATAGCTTTAAGTTGAGGGGTGATAGATATAGGACAGATGTCAGAGGTAGTTTCTTTACTCAGAGAGTAGTAGGGGCGTGGAACGCCCTGCCTGCAACACTAGTAGACTCGCCAACTTTAAGGGCATTTAAGTGGTCATTGGATAGACATATGGATGAAAATGGAATAGTGTAGGTCAGATGGTTTCACAGGTCGGCGCAACATCGAGGGCCGAAGGGCCTGTACTGCGCTGTAATGTTCTAATTCTAATATTAATATCTTGCAGATCCTTGTTTCCGCTGGTCCCTTGATTCTCCATTATTTCTGGGAGGTTTTTAGTATGTTCCTCCATGAAGACAGGCACAAAGTATTTGTTTAGTTTCTCTACCATTTCTTTATTCCCCATTATAATTTCTCCTGACTCCATTTGTATTGGACCCACATTTGTTTTTGCTAATCTTTTCCTCTTTACATAACTATAGAAGCTTTCACAGTCCATTTTTATGTTTCTCATAAGTTTACTTTCATATTTTTTTTCCTCTACCTTAATCTTTTTCTTGGTCCTCTGCAGAATTCGAAAATGCTCCCAATCCTCAGGCATACCATTTTTTGGGCAACTTTATACGCCTCTTCCTGTGATCTAATCCAATCGTTGATTTCTTTTGTTAGCCACGGTTGGACCACTTTCCTTGCTGGGTTTCTATGCATGAACAGAATGTACTTTGTTGTAAACTATGTATTAGTTCTTTAAATGTTAGCTATTGCCTATCTACCATCATACCTTTTAACGTAGTTTCCAAATCTACCATAGCCAATTTTCCCCTCATAGTTTCCTTTGTTTAGATTTAAGACCCTAGTTTCTGATTGTTTAACATCACTTTCAAACTGATTGTAAAATTCTATCATGTCATGGTCATTCTTTCCTAAAGCCTTCTTTACACCAAGATTTTTAATTATCCCTTTCTCATTGCACAATACTCAATCTAAAATAGCCCATTCCCTAGTTGGTTCCTCAATGTACTGCTCTCGAAAACCATCTTGCATACATTCCAAGAATATTTCCTCCACAACATTAGTACAAATTAGGTTTACCCAGTCTATATGTAGATTGAAATTCCCCATGATTCCTGTATTATACTTGTTTCACGCACCTCTGATTTCCTGATTTTTTCTATGATTTACATTACCAATGCAGTTTGGTGGCCTATCAACAACTCCCTCCAATGTTTTCTGTCCCTTGCTGTTTCTTAGTTCCACCCAAACTGATTCTATATCTTGATCTTTGGAACTAAGGTCATCTCTCTGCAGTACGAATGCCCTCTTTAATTCAGAGAACTACCCCATCACCTTTTCCCATCTTCCTGTCCTTCTTGAATGTCACATACCCTTTGATATTCAGGTCCCAGCTTTGGTTTCCTTGTAGCCACGTCTCTCTAATTGCTATCAGGTCCAACATATGAATTTCTATTTTAGCTGACAGTTCATCTGTCTTTATTGTAAGTACTCCAAGCATTCAGAGACAGAACCTTTAATTCATTTTGTTTTTACTGTTTTTGTAAACTCTGGCACTAGCCGCTGGCACACCTTTAAGTTTGCAATCACTATCCCTTCCAACCATACTCTGATTATCATTACCTTCGTTGCTACCTTGATCTATTGTCTTGTCATTTCCCTTTAATTTAGTTAATCTTCCCCTACATGATCCCACCCCCCCCCTCCCCCCAACACTATTTAGTTTAAAGCCCTCTCTACTTCACTAGTTATGTGACTCACTGGAACACTGGTCCCAGCATGGTTCAGGTAAACAAAAACAAAAAGTGCTGGAAATACTCAGCAAGTCTGGCAGAATCTGTGGAAAGAGAAGCAAAGTTAATGTTTCAGGTCTGTGACCTTTCATCAGAACTGGTAAAGGTTAGAAAAGAATTAGGTTTGAAGCAAGTGAAGGGGACGGGTGTGTGGGAGAGAACAAAGAGGAAGGTGTTTGACAGGGCAGGAGAGATGAAATAACAATGCTGTCCTGGGACAAAGGCAAAGAGTGTATTAATGCTTGTGGTGAAAGACAAAGCATTAGTCCAGTGAGACTGTTAATAGCTGAATAATGAGCAGCTCAGACCACATGAAAAGCAGGCACAGGGTTATTAAATAAAATATTTTAAAAAGGCCAGTCATGTTATTGTACTCAATGTTCAGTCTGCATGGCTGTAGAGTGCCTAATCGAAAGATCAGGTGCTGCTCCTCGAGCTTGCATTGATGTTCACTGGAACACTAGAGCAGGCCAAAGACAGAAATGTTGGCATGAGAGCAGGGGTCGGGGGGGGGGGGGGGGGGAGGGCGGGGTGGGGGGGAGGGGGGAGTGTTAAAATGGCAAGCAACCGGAAGCTCACGACCCTCATGCTTTCAGACTGAGCAGAGGTGTTCAGCAAAGTGGTCACCCCATCTGTGTTTGATCTCCCCAATGTAGAGCGGACCACATTGTGAGCAGCGAATACAATATACCAAATTGAAAGAAGGACAAGTAAATCGCTGCTTCACCTGAAAGGAGTGTTTTTGGGCCTTGGATTCAGGTAAAGTTTGTCCCAGCAGGACAGCTCCCACTTTCCCCAGGATTGGTGCTAGTGCCCCACAAACTGGAACCAATTCTCCCACACCAATCTTTGAGCCAAGCTTTTAACTCTCTAATCTTATTAATCCTACGTGGCTCGATTAATAATCTAGAAATTTTTACCTTTGAGGTTCTGATTTTTAATTTAGTGCCGAGCTCCTCATACTCCCTATGTAGAAGTTCTTTCCTAGTCCTATCTATATCGTTGGTACCTACATGGACATATGAATTAGGAGCAGGAGGAGGCCACTTGGCCCCTCGAGCCTGCTCCGACATTCTTCAAGATCAAGGCTGAGCCCATCTACCCCCAAGATCCTGTCACCCCCCCCCCCCGCTTATCAAGAATCTATCTACCTCTGCCTTAAAAATATTCAAAATCTTGCTTCCACCGCCTTTTGAGGAAGAGAGTTCCAAAAACTAATGACCCTCAGAGAAATAATTCTCCTCATCTCTGTCTTAAATGGGCGACCCCTTATTTTTAAACAGTGAATTCTCGTTCCAGATTCTCCCACAAGAGGAAACATCCTTTCCACATCAACCCTGTCAAGACCCCTCAGGATCTTACATGTTTCAATCAAGTTGCCTCTTACTCTTATAAACTTCAGCAGATACAAGCCTAGCCTGTCCAACCTTTCCTCAAAAGACAACTCACCCATTCCAGCTATTAATCTCGTAAACCTTCTCTGAACTGCTTCCAATGCATTTACATCCTTCCTTCAAAAAGGAGACCAATACTGTACATAGTATTCCAGATGTGGTCTCACCAATGCCCTGCATAACTGTAGCAAAACCTCCCTACCTTTGTATTCAATTCCCCTCATAATAAACGATAACATTCTAATAGCTTTCTGAATTAATTGCTGTACCTGCATTCTAACATTTTGCGTTTCATGCACTAGGACACCCAGATCCCTCTGCATCTCAGAGCTGTGCAATCTCTCACCATTTAGATAATAGGCTTTGTTTTTATTCTTCCTGTAAAAATGGGCAATTTCACATTTTCCACATTATACTTAATTTGCCAGATCTTTGCCCACTCACATAACCTAGCTATATCCATTTGTAGTCACCTTTTGTCCTCTTCACAACTTACTTTCTGTCCCTATCTTTGTGTCATCAGCAAATATAGCAACCAGACCTAGGGGTCCATCATCCAATCCAAGTCATTTATATAATTTGTAAAGCGTTGAGGCCCAGCACTGATCACTGTAGCGCACCACTCGTTACATCTTGCCAACCAGAAAATGACACATTTATGCCTCTGTTTCCTGTTAGCTAGCTAATCTTCTATACATGCCAATACGTTACCCCCTACACCATGAGCTTTTATTTTCCGCAATAACCTTTGATGCGTCACCTTGTCAAATGCCTTCTGGAAATTTGAGTACAATACATCCACTGGTTTCCCTTTATCCACAGCACATGTCACTTCTTCAAAGTACTCGAATTGGTTAAACATGATTTCCCTTTCACAAAACTATATTGACTGCCTGATTACCTTGAATTTTTCTATGTGCCCTGCTGTAACATTTTTAATAATAGCTTCTAACATTTTCCCTAAGACAGATGTTAAACTAACTGGCCTATTGTTTGACTTTCTGTCTCCCTCCCATTTTTAAATAAAAGGAGTTACATTCACTATTTTCCAATCTAATACAACCTTCGCCAAATCTAGGGAATTTTGGAAAATGAAAACCAATGCATCAACAATCTTCCTAGCCACTATTTAGGATCTAGGATGAGGTCCATCAGGACCCTGGGACTTGTCAGTCCACAGTTCCAACAGTTTGTTCGGGACTACTTCCCTGGTGATTGTAATTTTATTGAGTTTTTGAATTTCCTGATTTACAACTATTTCTGAGAAGTTGCAGAGAGATCTGGGTGTTCTTGTACGTGAAACACAAAAGGTTAGCATGCAGGTGCAGCAAATAATTAGGAAGGCAAATGGAATTTTGGCCTTTATTGCTAGGGGGTTAGAGTTTAAAAATAGTGAAGTCTTGTTATAACTATACAGGGTGTTGGTGAGGCCACACCTGGTGTACTGTGTGCAGTTTTGGTCCCCGTATTTAAGGAAGGATATACTAGCATTGCAGGCAGTTCAGGAAAAGTTCACTTGGCTGATTCCTGGGATGAAGGGCTTGTCTTATCAAGAATGGCTAAACAGGTCAACAGAGTTTAGAAGAATGAGAGTTCATCTTATTGAAACATAAGATTCTAAGGGGGTTTGGCATGCTGGATGTTGAGAAGATGTTTCCACTGGTGGGGGAATCTCGAACTAGGGGACATAATTACAGAATAAGGGGTCACACATTTAAAACTGAGATGCAAAGGAATTTCTTCTCTGAGGGTGGTGAATCTCTGGAATTCTCTGCCTCAGAGAGTTGTGGAGGCTAGATCACTAAATGGATTTAAGGAGGAGGTAGATAGATTTTTGAAATCTCAGGGAGTCAGGCCCGAAAGAGGAGTTGAGGCCTGGGACAGATGAGCCATGATCTTATTGAGGGGCTGAATGGCCTACTCCTGCTCCTTTTTCTGATGTTCTGATGTTACTTGTATCCTCTATAGTGAAGTTCAGTGAAAAATACATCCTCAATTCATTTGTCATCTCCTTAGTTTCCATGTGGTTAACTCTTACATGCCTCTGAAATGGCCAAGCAAGCCACTCAGTTGTAACTAACTGCTTCAAAGTCTATAAAAAGGAATGAAACCGGACGGACCACCCGGCATCGACCTAGGCACCGCAAACGACTACGGCAAACCCAGCCCTGTCGACCTTGCAAAGTCCTCCTTACTAACATCTGGGGGCTTGTGCCAAAGTTGGGAGAGCTGTCCCACAGACTAGTCAAGCAACAGCCTGACATAGTCGTACTCACGGAATCAATCCTAACAGACAATGTCCCAGACACTGCCATCACCATCCCCGGGTACATCCTGTCCCACCGGCAGGACGGACCCAGCAGAGGTGGTGGCACAGTGGTATACAGTCGGGAGGGAGTTGCCCTGGGAGTCCTCAACATCGACTCCGGACCTCATGAAGTCTCATGACATCAGGTTAAATATGGGTAAGGTAACCTCCTACTGATTACCACCTACCGCCCTCCCTCAGCTGATGACTCAGTACTCCTCCATGTTGAACAGCACTTGGAGGAAGCACTGAGGGTGGCAAGGGCACAAAATGTACTCTGGGTGGGGGACTTCAATGTCCATCACCATGAGTGGCTCGGTAGCACCACTACTGACCGAGCTGGCCGAGTCCTAAAGGACATGGCTGCTAGACTGGGTCTGCGGCAGGTGGTGGGGAAACCAACACGAGGGAACAACATACTCGACCTCGTCCTCACCAATCTGCCTGCCGCAGATGCATCTGTCCATGACAGTATTGGAAGGAGTGACCACCGCACAGTCCTTGTGGAGACAAAGTCCCGCCTTCACATTGAGGATACCATCCATCGTGTTGTGTGGCACTACCACCATGCTAACTGGGATAGATTTCGAACGGATCTAGCAATGCAAAACTGGGCATCCATGAGGCACTGTGGGCTATCAGCAGCAGCAGGATTGTACTCAACCACAATCTGTAACCTTATGGCCCGGCATATCCCCCACTCTACCATTACCATCAAGCCAGGAGACCAACCCTGGTTCAAAGAAGAGTGCAGGAGGGCATGCCAGGAGCAGTACCAGGCATACCTCAAAATGAGGTGTCAACCTGGTGAAGCTGCAACCCAGGACTACTTGCATGCCAAACTGCATAAGCAGCATGCGATAGACAGAGCTAAGCGATCCCATAACCAACAGATCAGATCTACGCTCTGCAGTCCTGCCACATCCAGCCATGAATGGTGGTGGACAATTAAACAACTAACTGGAGGAGGTGGCTCCACAAATATCCCCATCCTCAATGATGGGGGAGCCCAGCACATCAGTGCGAAAGATAAGGCTGAAGCTTTTGCAACAATCTTCAGCCAGAAGTGCAGAGTTGATGATCCATCTCGGCCTCCTCCTGAAGTCCCCAGCATCACAGATGCCAAACTTCAGCCAATTCGATTCACTCCACGTGATATCAAGAAACGACTGAAGGCACTGGATTCTGCAAAAGCTGTGGGGCCTGACAACATTCCGGCAATAGTACTGAAGATCTGTGCTCCAGAACTTGCCTCACCCCTAGCCAAGCTGTTCCAGTACAGCTACAACACTGACATCGACCCTGCAATGTGGAAAATTGCCCAGGTATGTCCTGTGCACAAAAAGCAGGACAAATCCAACCTGGCCAACTACGGCCCCATTAGCCTCCTCTCAATCATCAGTAAAGTGATGGAAGGTGTCATCTACAGTGCCATCAAACGGCACTTTCTTCACAACAACCTGCTCAGTGATGCTCAGTTTGTGTTCTGCCAGGGCCACTCAGCTCCTGACCTCATTACAGCCTTGGTTCAAACATGGACAAAAGAGCTGAATTCAAGAGGTGAGGTGAGAGTGACTGCCCTTGACATCAAGGCAGTATTTGACCGAGTATGGCATCAAGGAGCCCTAGCAAAACTGAGGTCAATGGGAATCAGGGGGAAAACTCTCTGCTGGCTGGAGTCATAACTAGCGCAAAGGAGGATGGTTGTGGTTGTTGGAGGTCAATCATCTGAGCTCCAGGACATCACTGCAGGAGTTCCTCAGGGTAGTGTCCGAGGCCCAACCATCTTCACCTGCTTCATCAATGATCTTCCTTCAATCATAAGGTCAGAAGTGGGGATGTTCGCTGATGATTGCACAATGTTCAGCACCATTCGTGACTCCTCAGATACTGAAGCAGTCCGTGTAGAAATGCAGCAAGACCTGGACAATATCCAGGCTTGGGCTGATAAGTGGCAAGTAATATTTACGCCACACAAGTGCCAGGCAATGACCATCTCCAACAAGAGAGAATCTAACCATCTCCCCTTGACATTCAACGGCATTACCATCGCTGAATCCCCCACTATCAACATCCTAGGGGCTACCATTGACCGAAAACTGAACTGGAGTAGCCATATAAATACCGTGGCTACAAGAGCAGGTCAGAGGCTAGGAATCCTGAGGCGACTAACTCTCCTCCTGACTCCCCAAAGCCTGTCCACAATCTACAAGGCACAAGTCAGGAGTGTGATGGAATACTCTCCACTTGCCTGGATGGGTGCAGCTCCAACAACACTCAAGAAGCTCGACACCATCCAGGACAAAGCAGCCCGCTTGATTGGCACCCCATCTACAAACATTCACTCCCTCCACCACCGATGCACAGTGGCAGCAGTGTGTACCATCTACAAGATGCACTGCAGCAATGCACCAAGGCTCCTGAGGCAGCACCTTCCAAACCCACGAACTCTACCAACTAGAAGGACAAGGGCAGCACATACATGGGAACTCCACCACCTGCAAGTTCCCCTCCAAGTCACACACCACCCTGCCTTGGAACTATATCGACGTTCCTTCACTGTCGCTGGGTCAAAATCCTGGAACTCCCTTCCTAACAGCTCTGTGGGTGTACCTACCCCACACGGACTGCAGCGGTTCAAGAAGGCAGCTCACCACCACCTTCTCGAGGGCAATTAGTGATGGGCAATAAATGCTGGCATGGCCAGCGACGCCCACATCCTGTGAATAAATTAAAAAAATGTTTTTGCAGTTTACAGCTGTCCACTTCACTATCAACTACACGGCCAATTTTTGTGTTGTCTGCAAATTTCCCAATCATGCCACCCACCTTTAAGTCCAAATCATCAATATATACCAAAAACAGCAAGGGACACAACACTGAACCCTGTGGAACGCCATTGGAAACTGCTTTCCATTCACAAACAAATCTGTCGACCATTACCCTTTGTTTCCTGTCACTAAGCTCATTTTGGACCCAATTCGCCACATTCCCCTGTATCCCATGGGCTTTCATTTTACTGACCAGTATGCCATTTGGGACCTTGTCAAATGCCTTACTAAAATCCATGTAGACCACATCCACTGCACTACCCTCATCAATCTCCCTTGTTACTTCGTCAGAAATTCAATCAAGTTATTAAGACACGATCTTCCCCTAACAAACCCATGCTGACTATCCCTGATTAATCTAAATTAAAAGCAAAATACTGCGATTGCTTGAAATCTTAACTAAAGACCAGAAATGCTGGAAATACTCAGCAGGTCTGGCAGCATCTGTGGCGAGAGAAGCAGAGTTAACGTTTCAGGTCAGTGACCCTTCTTCAGAACTGGCTATCCCTGATTATTCCACACCTTTCTAAGTGGCAGGTTACCTTGTCTCTCAGAATTGATTCTAATAATTTACCCACCACCGAGATCAGACTGACCAGTCTTGAATATTTGGCATATTCCTCGCACCTTTTTTAAACAATGGTGCAATGTTCACAGACCTCCAATCTTCTGGTACTTCACCTGTATCTTGTGAGGATTTGAAGATGATCCACAGAGCATCTGCTATTTCCTCCCCGGCTTCCTTTAACAACCTGAGATACAATCCATCTGGCTCTGGCGATTTGACCACCTTCAAGGATTTCAGACACTCTCGTACTTCCCTCATTATGTTTATCATATCTAATATTTCACACGCATCCTCTTGTACTACAATGACTGCATCATCCCTGTCCTTTGTAAAGATAGAGACAAAAAACTGATTAAGAACCCTGCCCACACCTTCTGCGTCAATGCATAAGTTCCCTTGTACATCTCTGATAGACCCTACTCTTTCTGTGGTTATCCTTGTGCTCTTAATGTACTGAAAATATATTTGGGTTTTCCTTCATTTTGCATACCAATATTTTTTCATGCCCTCTCTTTACTTTCGTAATTTTCGTTTCTACTTCACTTTTCTATACTCCTCTAGACTTTCTACAGTATTAAGATTTTTGTGACCGTAATAAGATTTATTTTCCTGCTTAATCTTGCCCTGTATGCTTCTAGATACCCAGAGTGCTCTGGAGTTGGCTGTACCATCCTTTATCTTTGTAGGGACATGTCTACGCTGTGCCTGTAGAATCTCGCTTTTGAATGTGTCCCACTGGTTTGCCAATAATTTCCCTTCAAGTAGTCCACTTTTGCCAGATCACCTCTCATCTTCATAAACGTTGCTTTCCCTAATTTGGAGCTTTGTCTCCTGTTTTATCTTTGCCCTTTTCCATGATTACACTAAGACTAGCTGTATTATCGTCACTGTCTCCAAATGGTCACCCACTGCTACTTCCTCCACTTGTCCAGCTTCATTACCGAAGACGACATCTAGAATCGCACTCCCTAAAAATAAATTTTCTTGAATGCAGTTCAAGAATTTTGTGCCCTCTGTGCCTTTCACACTGTTTGTATCCCAGTCCATATTAGGGTAGTTGAAATGCCCAAATATTATTGCCCTCATGTTGTTGTACTCAAACATTCACCTACGTATTTGTTCTTCTATCTCCCTTTCTCCATATGGGAGTCCACAGTACACTTCTAGTACTGTGGCAGCCCCTTTTGAATTTCACAGCTCAACCCATATGACATCATTGGATGAAGCATTTAGCATATCATCTCTCCTCACAGCTGTTATTGATTCCTTAACCAATAAAACACTGCACCACTTCCAAGTTCCCTTCCAAACCACATACCTTTCATTCACTGTCGCCGGGATAAAATCCTGTAGCTTCCTTCCTAACAGCACTATGAACATGCCTTCACAAATGGACAGCAGCCTTTCAAAAAGGTGTCTCACCATCACCTCCTCCTCCTGAACAATTAAAAATGGTCAACAGAAGCTGGGATTTCCAGCCACGCCATATCCTGTGAATGAATAAAAAGTGTCTCACCAATGTATAACCTTAGGGTCTCGTTGCTGTTGTGCTGAAAGCTCAGCCTCCTTTGATACTGATTTATAATGATAGGTTAATTGCCTGGACAAGCTTCGCTACATAATTTTGTTAAGTAACTACCCATTAGTGTTTTAGTACTCAGTTGCCAGATAAATCTTTTTATATGTGTTAATGCCTATTAAGCTTCTGTGTGCCTAACTTTAGTTTTCAGTTCTGAATTGCGATCGTTAAATTTGTTTAGTGCATGATGTAGGGTTGGATTTTCCTTCATTGTTTTGGAGAAATTCTCTCATTATGATGATTGATGATAACTTAGAACATAGAACAGTACAGCACACTTGATTGATGGGTCATAAATTGCATTCTTTTTGATCCAAACTGGGTTCAAAGAAACAGAGGTCATGAACGGAGTCAAACATCATTCATCCCTCCACCTCTACTGGGAGTAAACCACCCAACCCAATCTCCTCCCACCAATCCCAGACAATTCCTTAATCAGGAGTTAAAGGAAGGAATGTGAGATCCGTCTGATTTTTCAACTGTTATCTTTCAGGATACCAAAACTCAGCTTTCTTACAACAGGATCTCCACAGTTTAGGATAGTACTTGGATTCAGAGCACATGATATTCCGTGCGCCTGAGGCTGTGTATGGGCTCGGTAAATACAATACGATGAGAATTCCATTATTTGAACTTCAAGAAAGTGCAGCTAACTGAATTGCCAGGGTTTTTTTCTTTTTATTTATGAAAGGAGGGACAGGTGCCACAGACTATCCCATTACAAACTGTCAGGAGAAAATTGTGAATTTCTGTCATACCATTAAGTATTAGAATTCTCATTCTCTTCTACTACACTGAAGTATATGGCCTGCCAAGACTATTCCATTTCTAAATTCACAGTTTGTAGATTGTTATGATGCGGAACATACTGCCTGAAGGGGTGGTAGAGGCAGGAACCCTCACAACACTTAAGGAGTATTTAGACGAGCACTTGAAACGCCAGAGCATGCAAGGTTATGGGCCAAGTGCTGGAAAATGGGATGAGAATAGATAGGTGCTTGATGGCCGAGACAGACATGATGGGCCGAATAGCCGGTCTCTATGCTGTTTAACTCTATGACTCTATTGAACCCGTTTCGCCGTGATGAAATTGAGAAAAAGAACTTTGTCCATCTCCTTATTATCTTAAAACCGACATTTATTTGAAGGAATCCTGTGTTCTGATGACATAAAGCGCAATTTTGTGTAATTTCTTCAAAGCTGGAATTGTGAATTCCTGGAATTTCTGCAAACGATGCGGAATTATGGGGTGGATTGGGAAGTCTGGCACTGCACAGAGAGGTAGTTACATATTGAAAGTAGACTATTTACCGAAAGCAACCTGCAAGGTAATGGTGTCTATTGAAGCTCTGGCATCTTCTTGTTAACAGATTATTAAATATGTTCTGTTTAATATAATCTCAATGGGGTTGACAGTATCTTAGTAAAGAAAATGAAAATCATGCCTTATCGGTAATACAATAAAAGCATTGATATATTCTGGGTGGGATTTGATCATTTGTCTATCTGTACTGGTTCTTGGATTACAGCATTACTCTCATCTTTCCACAGACATTTAAATTCTCTGCTTCAAATATACATCTGTTTTCCCCTTAACTATTCTCTGTGGCAAAACATTCCATTCTCCACCAACCTTTGCATATTTTTCTGCTAATCCCTCCGCTTATTTACTTTGTGACCATGTTACGCTGATCCCCTTTACCAGTGACTGAACAACAGGGCAGAATAATCTCGCTCTCTTCATTTTGCAAATGGTCCTATATGCATTCCTTTAGGATTCGATTTCGGACACTGGGACAGAATAGTAATACTATTGCTCATGGTACTTTTATCAACTGAACAAAATAAAAACAGCAAGCTCTATCTATGATGAGTGAGAGACACCAGTCAGTGTACAATTAACATTTCAATTCAGTATCTGGGGCAAAAGAGGCAAAACATCACATTGATCGAATTCTGACAGTTTCCTCCATTTGAAAACTTATCCTGTGACAAGATCCCCGTAGCACTTGTCAATGAGGAATGACATCAGATAGTGAGATGCACTCCTGCAATGCTCGCACCAAGCTTCCCAGAATGTTACCGGTATTGACCATCGCAGCAGTTATGTTTCTACACCAAATGAAGCCTGACATAGAACATAGAACATAAAACATTACAGCGCAGTACAGGCCCTTCGGCCCTCGATGTTGCGCCGACCTGTGAAACCATCTGACCTACACTATTCCATTTTCATCCATATGTCTATCCAATGACCACTTAAATGCCCTTAAAGTTGGCGAGTCTACTGCTGTTGCAGGCAGGGCGTTCCACGCCCCTACTACTCTCTGAGTAAAGAAACTACCTCTGACATCTGTCCGATATCCATCACCCCTCAACTTAAAGCTATGTCCCCTCGTGTTTGCCATCACCATCCGAGGAAAAAGACTCTCACTATCCACCCTATCTAACCCTCTGATTATCTTATATGTCTCTATTAAGTCACCTCCTCCTCCTTCTCTCCAACGAAAACAACCTCAAGTCCCTCAGCCTTTCCTCGTAAGACCTTCCCTCCATACCAGGCAACATCCTAGTAAATCTCCTCTGCACCCTTTCCAAAGCTTCCACATCCTTCCGATAATGCGGTGACCAGAACTGCACGCAATACTCAAGGTGCGGCCGCACCAGAGTTTTGTGCAGCTGCAGCATGACCTCATGGCTCCGAAACTCGATCCCCCTACTAATAAAAACTAACACATCATATGCCTTCTGAACAGCCCTATTAACCTGGGTAGCAACTTTCAGGGATTTATGTACCTGGACACCAAGATCTCTCTGCTCATCTACACGACCAAGAATCTTCCCATTAGCCCAGTGCTCTGCATTCCTGTTACTCCTTCCAAAGTGAATCACCTCACACTTTTCCGCATTAAACTCCATTTGCCATCTCTCAGCCCAGCTCTGCAGCCTATCTATGTCCCTCTGTACCCTACAACACCCTTCGGCACTATCCACAACTCCACCGACCTTCGTGTCATCCGCAAATTAACTAATCCACCCTTCTACACCCTCATCCAGGTCATTTATAAAAATGGCAAACAGCAGTGGCCCCAAAACAGATCCTTGCGGTACACCACTAGTAACTAAACTCCAGGATGAACATTTGCCATCAACCACCACCCTCTGTCTTCTTTCAGCTAGCCAATTTCTGATCCAAAGCTCTAAATCACCTTCAACCCCCATACTTCCGTATTTTCTGCAATAGCCTACCGTGGGGAACCTTATCAAACGCCTTACTGAAATCCATATACACCACATCCACTGCTTTACCCTCATCCACCTGTTTGGTCACCTTCTCGAAAAACTCAATAAGATTTGTGAGGAACGACCTACCCTTCACAAAACCGTGCTGACTATCGCAAATGAACTTATTCTTTTCAAGATGATTATAAATCCTATCTCTTATAACCTTTTCCAACATTTTACCCACAACCAAAATAAGGCTCACAGGTCTATAATTACCAGGGCTGTCTCTACTCCCCTTCTTGAACAAGGGGACAACATTTGCTATCCTCCAGTCTTCCGGCACTACTCCTGTCGACAATGACGACATAAAGATCAAGGACAAAGGCTCTGCAATCTCCTCCCTGGCTTCCCAGAGAATCCGAGGATAAAACCCATCTGGCCCAGGGGACTTAACTATTTTCACACTTTCCAAAATTGCTAACACCTCCTCCTTGTGAACCTCAATCCCATCTAGCCTAGTAGTTTGAATCTCAGTATTCTCCTCGACAACATTTTCTTTCTCTACTGTAAATACTGATGAAAAATATTCATTTAACGCTTCCCCTATCTCCTCTGATTCCACACACAACTTCCCACTACTATCCTTTATTGGCCCGAATCTAACTCTGGTCATTCTTTTATTCCTGATTTACCTATAGAAAGCCTTAGGGTTTTCTTTGATCCTATTCGCCAATGACTTCTCGAGTCCTCTCCTTGCTCTTTTTAGCTCTCCCTTTAGATCCTTCCTGGCTAGCTTGTAACTCTCAAGTGCGCGAACTGAGCCTTCACGTCTCATCCTAACATAAGCCTTCTTCTTCCTCTTGACAAGCGCTTCAACTTCTTTAGTAAACCACGGCTCCCTCGCTCGACAACTTCCTCCCTGCCTGACAGGTACATACTTATCAAGGACACGCATTAGCTGCTCCTTGAATAAGCTCCACATTTCGATTGTGCCCATCCCCTGCAGTTTCCTTCCCCATCCTACGCATCCTAAATCTTGCCTAATCGCGTCATAATTTGCTTGCCCCCATCTATAATTGTTGCCCTGCAGTCCCTGCCCATCGCTAAGGTAAACCTAACCGAATTGTGATCACTATCACCAAAGTGCTCACCTACATCTAAATCTAACACTTGGCCGGGTTCATTACCCAGTACCAAATCCAATGTGGCATCGCCCCTGGTTGGCCTGTCTACATCCTGTGTCAGAAAACCCTCCTGCACACACTGGACAAAAACAGCCCCATCTAAAGTACTCGAACTATAGTATTTCCAGTCAATATTTGGAAAGTTAAAGTCCCCCATAACAACTACCCTGTTACTCTCGCTCCTGTCGAGAATCATCTTCGCTATCCTTTCCCCTACATCTCTGGAACTATTCGGAGGTCTATAGAAAACTCCCAACAGGGTGACCTCTCCTCTCATGTTTCTAACCTCGGCCCACACTACCTCAGTAGACGAGTCCTCAAACGTCCTTTCTGCCGCCGTAATACTCTCCTTGATTAACAATGCCACACCCCACTCCCCCTCTTTTACCATCTGCTCTGTTCTTACTGAAACATCTAAATCATGGAACCTGCAACATCCATTCCTGTCCCTGCTCTACCCATGTCTCCGAAATGGCCACAACATCGAGATCCCAGGTACCAACCCATGCTGCAAGCTCACCCACCTTATTCCGGATGCTCCTGGCGTTGATGTAGACACACTTTAAACCAAGTTCTTGCTTGCCAGTGCCCTCTTGCGTCCCTGTAACCTTATTCCCTACCTCACTACTCTCAACATCCTGTACACTGGAACTACAATTTAGGTTCCCATTCCCCTGCTGAATTAGTTTAAACCCCCCCCCCCCCCCCGAAGAGCACTAGCAAATCTCCCCCCCAGGATATTGGTACCCCTCTGGTTCAGGTGAAGACCATCCTGTTTGAAGAGGTCCCACCTACCCCAGAAAGAGCCCCAATTATCCAGGAAACCAAAACCCTCCCTCCTACACCATCCCCGCAGCCACGTGTTCAACTCCTCTCTCTCCCTATTCCTCCTCTCTTCGCTAGCACGTGGCACAGGCAATAACCCAGAGATAACAACTCTGTTTGTTCTCGCTCTAAGCTTCCACCCTCGCTCCCTGAATTTCTGCCTTAAATCCCCATCTCTCTTCCTACCTATGTCGTTGGTGCCTATGTGGACCACGACTCGGTGCTGCTCCCCCTCCCCTTAAGGATCCCAAAAACACGATCCGAGACATCACGTACCCTCGCACCTGGGAGGCAACACACCAACCGTGCGTCTCTCTCGTTCCCACAGAACCTCCTATCTGTTCCCCTAACTATGGAGTCCCCAATGACTAATGCTCTGCTCCTCTTCCCCTTTCCCTTCTGAGCAACAGGGACAGACTCTGTGCCAGAGACCTGCACCCCATTACTTACCCCTGGTAAGTCGTCCCCCGCAACAGTATCCAAAACGGTATACCTGTTGTTGTGTGAAACGGCCACAGGGGATCCCTGCACTGCCTGCTGGTTCCCTCCCGTTCCCCTGACGGTAACCCATCTACCTACTTCTTTTACCTGAGGTGTGACTGCCTCCCTATAACTCCTCTCAATAATCCCCTCCGCCTCCCGAATGATCCGAAGTTCATCCAGCTCCAGCTCCAGTCCCCTAACGCGGTCTGTGAGGAGCTGGAGTTGGGTGCACTTCCCGCAGATGCATTCAGCAGGGATACTCTTGGCGACCCTTACCTCCCACATTCTGCAGGAGGAACATACAACTGCCTTAACCTCCATTCCCACTATTCTAAATTCCCAACAAATCTACTGAAAAACCCAAAAAAAAGTCAAAACTTGTTAGCTGTAAAACTGCTGTAAATGCTGTAAAACTGGCGAGATCGATTTGGAGTGAGCAGAATCGGATATCAGGCATGGTGTATAATCGGCGGCTAATTCATTATCACCCAGTTATACCACTGGCCAATGTTCAAATTAGTCAGTTCCTTCAGCTTTGGAGGTTCCGCAACTAATAACGACTGATCCCATACCTAGCGACCAAACCCGCTTTCTTCCATTTACTTCCATTAAATGGTGCAGGCCCTCGTCCAAAGTTAAAATTATGTCCAGAATTTCCATCCGCTTAGCGGTGTACAGCGAAGTTAAATAACCTGCTAGTGTTATGACAATTAACATCCTGCAATGTGCTTCACGCAGCTCAACAAAGTTCAATGAAATGGTTAGTGTAGTCTGCAGCATCATGCAGTTAGAAATTGACTCTTTAAAACATTCCACAATTTAAACATAGTGAGATGTGATGGAGACATTGCTGATCTGTTGAGCTCCCGACCTTTATTCGTGTAATGTGATGAGAAGTATTTCAAAATGACTTTGACAGAAACATTTTGCCACAATAAATAATGATGTCCATTATTATGGTCATGTTGTGGTTTTGTGTCTGGGCTGGCAATTCAGAGCTTTTGGCTAATAATCCAGAGAATGTGAGTTCACATCTCACCATTTCCAGTTGAGTATTTGCAATAAGTTTCAGTCTCGAAATAATAAAAATAATCAGCAAAAATGATCACGAAGCTGTGATATTGGTGAAAGTAAAGAGAAACGGTGGTCCTTATCCGGTATTCCCTATGACTCCAGTTAACTGCTTTCTGAAGTTGTTGAGAAAGTCATTCAATTGTATCAAGGCAATAAGCGATCGACAATCAAGGCCAGCATTGGCAGTGACTTTCACATCCCATTGTAAATTGTTAATAAATCAAATAAACAAAAATAGCAAGTACACGGTCACAAATTCTCAAATATACCATGGGTCGCTTTCACTACAAAATATAATGATACACATGGCACGTTGGTGAACTTGAGTGCGTTAAGAGTAGAAAATCGACTTGAGCAGAGGTGCAAAATGGATTATTTCACATCGGCCGCTGGTGAATACCCAGCCCCATATTCAGCTCCACTGACTTCAAGGGAACGGTGTACGGTGTGGCAGGTATAACAAACGGCCAGTGCAACACTGCCCATACTGTGCTTCCATCCAAATGATTTTCTCCCCACATTTCAATTGATGTTGCTGATTTTAGGCGGTCTTTTTAAATACGAACACGATTCAACAGATGGTCTAGAAATGTAAACAGCGATTTCTAATCTCACATTCAGACATTCAGATAAAAATGCTTCCTCACCGCGCAAGCAGCAGGTTTTAGTTTCAACAAGTCCTAACGCAAAAATGTAATTGTTATAATGAAATACCAGGAGTGCCGATGGCTGAGAGGATGGGATAATAAATGGAACAATACAGTAATCATGGGGAATTATAATCTTCATACAGACTCTGCAAACCACATTTGCAGGAATAATGTGGAGCATGAGTTCATGGTATTTATAAAAGATAGTTTACTTGATCAGAATGTGGATGAACCAACTAGAGAAACTGCTATTTTGTATCTAGTATTGTGCAACGAGAACGAGTTAATCAATAAACTTGTAGTACAGAGATCTTTAAGAAAGGGTAACCGTGATACGATATAGTTTTAAACTGAGTTTGAAAGTGATTTAGTTAAGTCTAAAACTAAGGTCTTAAATCTAAAACAAAACAAATCACATAGGTACGAGGGGAGAGTTGGTAAAAGAAGATTGAAAAATATATGAAAAGGTATAATGATAGACAAACAATGGCTAGCATTTAATAGATGAATGCATAATTTGCAACAAATATACATTCCTTTATGGCATAAAAACTGTGGCTTAGAAGAGGAGTTGTTAGATAGTAATGGATCAAGGGAAGAGATTTGTAATGTTGACAAAAAGAGTATGAAGCCTGAGGATTTTCGGGGTGGGGGATTTGCAATTCAGCAAAGGATGATAAATAAATTGATAAGGAAAGAGAAAAGAGAATATAAGAGTAGTCTGGGCAGAGACACAAAAGAGATTGCAAAGATTTCGATAGGTAGGTTAAGAGGAAAAGATTCTTGAAAGTAAACATTGGCCCATTCGAGACAGAGACAGGTGGCATTATGATGGAGAACAATGAATCAAGAGTCTAACATGAATGGGAACTTACAGAAATCAGTGTAATTACAGAAGTATCACTGGACAAATTAATGGGACTAGATGGTTAAAATACCCTACAGCTGACAACTTGCCTCCTAGGCCTTTAAAAGAGGTAACTCTAGAAATAGTGGATGCACTGATTTTGATCTTCCAGAATTCCTTAGATTGTAGAAAGATTCGCAAGGATTAAAAAGTACCAAACATAATGCCATTTTTTAAGAGTACAGGAAGAGTGTAAATGGGCAACTATAGCCCCATAACTGGGCATCATTAGTAGTCAAAATTCTAGAATCTATTATTATGGACATTACAACTGGGCATGTATAAATCATAATATGAGTAAGCAGCTTCAACATGGATTTATGACAGGAAATTGTGTTTGACAAATCTCAGCTTTTGAAATATATAACTAGTAAGAGGGATAAGATGGGCGTAAACTATTTGGATTTTCAAAAATGATCTCACACAAAAGGTTACAACACAAAATTAGGACTCATTGAATTGTGGGTTAATATATTAGCATGGGTGAGCGCTGTTCATGGAAAGAAAACAGAGAGTAGGAATAAATGGGACATTTTCAGGTTGGCAAATTGTAACTAACAGGGGGAAACAAGAATCAGTACCTGGGCCTCAGCTATTCACAATTTGCATTAATGATGTAAGGTCATAAGGTCATAAGAACTAGGAGCAGGAGTTGGCAATTCAGCCCCTCGAGCCTGCTCCGCCATTCAATACAATCATGGCTAATCTCATCTCCACCTCAACTCCAATTTCCTGCCCGTTCTCCACAACCCTTCAACCCTTTACTAATTAAAAAAACCTGTCTATCTCCTCCTAAAATTTACTCAATGTCCCAGCATCCACCGCACTCTGGGGTAGTGAATTCCACAGACTCACAACCCTTTGAGAGAAGTAATTTCTCCTCATCTCTGTTTTAAATCTGCTAGCCCTTATCCTAAAACTATGACCTCTCGTTCTATATTGCCCACAAGAGGAAACATTCTCTCTACGTATACTTTGTCAATCCTCTTAATCATCTTATATCCCTCAATTAGACCTCCTCTCATTCTTCTAAATGCTGGAGCGTAAAGGCCCAAACTGCTCAATCTCTCTTCAAAAGACAACCCCCTCATCTCTGGAATCAATCTAGTGAACCTCCTCTGATCTGCCTCCAATGCAACTACATCCCCCCTCAAATAAGGGGACCAAAACTGTATGCAGTGCTCCAGGTACAGTCTCACTAATACCTTGTACAGTTGCAGCATTTATATTCTATTCCATTAGCAATAAATGCCAAAATTCCATTTGCCTTCCTTATTATCTGCTTTACCTGCATATTGGTTTTCTGTGATTCATGCACGAGGACACCCAGATCCCTCTGCACCAAAGCATTCTGAAGTTTCTCTCCATTTAGATAATAATTTGCCTTTCTATTCTTCCGACTAAAGTGGATAACCTCACACTTATCCACGTTAAACTCCACCTGCCAAATTTTGGCCCATTCACCTAACCTATCCATATTCATTTGTACATTTCTTATTTATTTATTGCAACATACTATTCCACCTATTTAAGTGCCATCTGCAAATTTGGCTATAGTACCTTCTATCCCTGAATCCAAGTCATTCAGATATATTGTAAATAGTTGGGGCCCAAGGATCGAACCCTGTGACATGCCACTAGTTACATCTTGCCAACCAGAAGAAGACCCATTTATCCTGACTCTCTGTTTTGTGTTGGTTAGCCAATCCTTTATCCAAGCTAATAAATTGCCCCTAACCCCATGTGATCTTATCTTGTGTTTTGATCTTTTGTGCGGCACCTTATCAAATGCCTTCTGGAAGTCCAGATATACTACATCTGCAGGATCCCCATTATCCACTTTACTTGTTACAGCTTCGAAGAACTGTAGCAAATTAGTCAAACACGATTTATCCTTCATAAAACCATGCTGATTCTGATGGATTGCATTTTGACTTTCTAAATATCCTGTTATTACTTCCTTAATAATGAATTCTAACAATTTCCCAACGAAAGATGTTACACTAACTGGTCTATAGTTTCCTACTTTCTGCCTCCCTCCCTTTTTGAATAAAGGCATTACATTAGCTTTTTTCCAATCCACTGGTACCTTTCCAACATCCCAGAGAATTTTGGAATATTATAACCAATGGATCCACTATCTCCACTGCCTCTTCCTTTAAGACCCTGGGATGTAGGCCATCAGGCCCTGGGGACTTGTCTGCCTTCAATCCCAATAGTTTTCTTAGTACTTTTTGCCTAGTGATGATGATTTTTCTAAGTTCCTCTCTTCCTATAACCTCTGCATTTCCTGTTACCATTGGGATGCTACTAGTGTCCTCCACCACGAAAACTGTGGCAAAAAACCAAGTTAGTGTCTCCACCATTTCTGTGTTCTCCTCTATTAACTCCCCAGTCTCATCCTCCAAAGGACCAATATTCACTTTAGCTACTCTCTTACCTGTAATATACTGATTGAGAACCCTTAATTCTGACAATGCAAAATAATTACTTTGGTCAGGTTTTAAAATGTTCACTATGAAAATAACATTGTTATAATTTTGATGACCAGTTTACATTCAATCAATCATTAAATCCAATAGTAAGTGTTCAATCGAGAAATAGATGGAATACTGGGAAATAAGCGAATAGCAAAACTCAGCTTTTGGTTGCGACTTGTCCGTTTATTTTGACAGTTGGATATGAAATGCATATTACTTCAGTAACATGGCTGGCACAACAGAAACATGCAGTGTATTATCAATATAATGATGGGCAATAAACGCTGTCCGAGCCAACGATGCCTGTATCCCATGAACGAATAAAAAAAATGACAGGGACCATAAAGATTGTTTTTTTCCGAGTTGGTGCTTTTGGCATGGACACTGTACACCAGAGAATGGTGGATTCTCTGCCCAGGATTTTCTGTCCATTAACCAATGGCAGCGCACCCGGAATTTGCTGATGTTTGTCACCAATACACAAGACTTGCAGATTGATAGGTAAATTGGCCATTGTAAATTGCCCTTAGTGTAGGTAGGTGGTAGGGGAATTGTGGGGATGTGGTAGGGAATGTGGGATTAATGTAGGGTTAGTATAAATGGGTGGTTGATGGTCGGCACAGACTCGGTGGGCCAAAGGGTCTGTTTCAGTGCTGTATCTTTCTATGTCTCTTTGACTCTCAGTCTCACTGGCGTCAGCATAAATTAAATAATCCACCACAGTGTACAGGGGAGGGGTGGTTCTGTGGTCCCGGCTGTGCAGTGCCCTAACCCGGCACATCTGTAGCTGGTCCAACCCACAAAATACAACCAGAGATCAGTTTATTATCATGCATTCCCTGCTGGGTGACAGTACTGAAAGGAACATATTCAAGTTCACTGATGAAACAAAGTTAAGTGGAAATTAAGCGGTGAGCAGGAAACAAAGAGGCTGCACAGGGATGTAGACAGATTGAGTGAGTAGGCAAAAACATGGCAGATGTAATTCAATGTGGCAAAGTCTCATGTCCTCCATTTGCTTCAGAAAAAAATGTTTTAAATTGTGAGAGACTGGGAAATGTTTGCAGTTAGAACGACCGAGGCATCCTTGTATATGAAGCATATAAAGTTAACTTGAAGGTACGGCAAGCAGGTAGAAAGACAAATTATATTATTAATATGACTATTGTTATTATTCTTTCATGAGATGGAAGCATCGCTGGCTAGGCCAGCAATCATTGTCCATCCCCAATTGTACTTGAAAACTGAATAGCTCACAAGGTCACTTCGGGGAGTGGGGACGCAGTTAAAAGTGAACCACATTTCTGTGAGACTGGAGTCACATGTAGGCCGGACCAGGCAAGGCCGGCGGATTTCCTTCTCTTGAAGAACATATGTTTTATTTGGTTGCGAAGGGATTGGAATATAACAGTAATGAAGTCTTACTAGGGCATTGATGTGGCTACACTTGGAATACAGTGTGCAGCTTTCGTTTACGTACCCAAGGAAGGAAATACTTGCCAAGAGTCAGAACAATTTATGTTCTCAAGTTAGGGTTCCTGGAATGAGAGAATTGTCTTATGTATTCTGCTCCAGAAAGCAAGTCGATGAAGTATAGAACCTGAATAGATCCTTAGACATTTATATATTTATTTGCAGAGTTATAGATTGCAAGCATACACCTCCTACCCCCGAAACTGTTTTAGTCTGTGTCCATTAATAGGGAGTTAAGTGAATCACTAATTAATGCTCACTACCTGCACACAACTAAACAAAATTAGCATGCAATTAACACTATAAGCAGAGACTGAGTAGGCTGGGTTATAAGCCCTGGAGTTTATAAGCATGAAAGGTAAACGAATTGAAACAGATAACATTCTTAAAGGGCTTGAAAGGGTAAACGCTGACAGAATGTTGCCCCTGGCTTGTGACTCTGGAATACAGGGTCATCATCGCAGAATCAGGGCTCAGTTATTTATGACTGAGATGATGAGAAATGTCTTCATTCAAGAGTTGTGAATCTTTGGCATTCTGTAACCCAGAGAGTTATGGGTATTCAGTCGTTGAGTATAGATTGGAGGATAATAATGGAATTCAGAGTTTTGGAGGAAATGCTGGAAGGAGGAGCTGAAGTAGAAGATCAGCCATGATATCGTTGAATGGCAAAGGAGGGTCTAAGAGATAAATGACCTACTTCAGCTGTTCAATGTAAACCTGAGTTGTTCTGTGTGGCTTGGTTTCACAAGCGTTTTTTTCAGCACGGCCGCACTCACATGTTAGTTGCAACAAAAGGACTGCATGGTACCTTTTAGGCTGCTGTATGGCGGGTGCAGGCTATTGCGAACACTTCCAACTCCTATCACTTATGTTCTTATATTGCACACTTTCTGATCTCACTGAGTCCATCCTCCCCAGGTTACACACTTTCTGATCTCACTGAGTCCATCCTCCCCGGGTTACACGCTGTCTGATCACACTGGGTCCATCCTCCCCGGGTTACACACTGCCTGATCACACTGGGTCCATCCTCCCCGGGTTACACACTGTCTGATCTCACTGGGTCCATCCTCCCCGGGTTACACACTGTCTGATCACACTGGGCCCATCCTCCCCAGGTTACACACTGTCTGATCACAATGGGTCCATCCTCCCGGGTTACACACTGTCTGATCACACTGGGTCCATCCTCCCCGGGTTACACACTGTCTGATCTCCCTGGGTCCATCCTCCCCGGGTTACACACTGTCTGATCATACTGGGCCCATCCTCCCCGGGTTACACACTGTCTGATCACACTGGGTCCATCCTCCCCGGGTTACACACTGTCTGATCTCACTGGGTCCATCCTCCCCGGGTTACACACTGTCTGATCATACTGGGCCCATCCTCCCCAGGTTACACACTGTCTGATCACACTGGGTCCATCCTCCCCGGGTTACACACTGTCTGATCTCACTGCGTCCATCCTCCCCGGGTTACACACTGTCTGATCACACTGGGCCCATCCTCCCCAGTTAACACACTGTCTGATCACACTGGGTCCATCCTCCCCGGGTTACACACTGTCTGATCTCACTGGGTCCATCCTCCTCGGGTTACACACTGTCTGATCACACTGGGTCCATCCTCCCTGGGTTACACACTGTCTGATCACACTGGGTCCACCCTCCCCGGGTTACACACTGTCTGATCACACTGGGTCCACCCTCCCCGGGTTACACACTGTCTGATCACACTGGGTCCATCCTCCCTGGGTTACACACTGTCTGATCACACTGGGTCCACCCTCCCCGGGTTACACACTGTCTGATCACACTGGGTCCATCCTCCTCGGGTTACACACTGACTGATCTCACTGGGTCCATCCTCCCCGGGTTACATACTGTCTGATCACACTGGGTCCATCCTCCTCGGGTTACACACTGTCTGATCACACTGGGTCCATCCTCCCCGGGTTACACACTGTCTGATCTCACTGGGTCCATCCTCCTCGGGTTACACACTGTCTGATCACACTGGGTCCATCCTCCCCGGGTTCCACACTGTCTGATATTACTGGGTCCATCGTCCCCGGGTTACACACTGTCTGATCACACTGGGTCCATCCTCCTCGGGTTACACACTGTCTGATCACACTGGGTCCATCCTCCCCGGGTTACACACTGTCTGATCTCACTGGGTCCATCCTCCTCGGGTTACACACTGTCTGATCTCACTGGGTCCATCCTCCCCGGGTTACACACTGTCTGATCACACTGGGTCCATCCTCCTTGGGTTACAAACTGTCTGATCACACTGGGTCCATCCTCCCCGTGTTACGCACTGTCTGATCTCACTGGTTCCATCCTCCCTGGGTTACACACTGTCTGATCTCACTGGGTCCATCCTCCTCGGGTTGCACACTGTCTGATCTCACTGGGTCCATCCGTCCCGGGTTACACACTGTCTGATCTCACTGGCTCTGTCTTCACTGGGTTACACACTGAATGATCTCACTGGGTCTATCCCTCCCGGGTTACACACTGTCTGATCTCACTGGGTCTATCCCTCTCGGGTTACACACTGTCTGATCTCACTGGGCCCATTCTCCCTGGATTACACACTGTCTGATCTCACTGGCTCTGTCTTCCCTGGGTTACACACTGTCTGATCACACTGGGTCCATCCTCCCCGGGTTACACACTGTCTGATCACACTGGGTCCATCCTCCCCAGGTTACACACTATCTGATCACACTGAGTCCATCCTCCCCGGGTTACACACTGTCTGATCTCACTGGGTCCATCCTCCCCGGGTTACACACTGTCTGATCACACTGGGCCCATCCTCCCCTGGTTACACACTGTCTGATCACACTGGGTCCATCCTCCCCAGGTTACACACTGTCTGATCACACTGGGTCCATCCTCCCCGGGTTACACACTGTTTTATCTCACTGGGTCTATCCCTCTCGGGTTACACACTGTCTGATCACACTGGGTCCATCCTCCCCGGGTTACACACTGTCTGATCACACTGGGTCCATCCTCCCCGGGTTACACACTGTCTTATCTCACTGGGTCTATCCCTCTCGGGTTACACACTGTCTGATCACACTGGGTCCATCCTCCCCGGGTTACACACAGTCTGATCACACTGGGTCCATCCTCCCCGGGTTACACACTGTCTGATCACACTGGGTCCATCCACCCCGTGTTACACACTGTCTTATCTCACTGGGTCTATCCCTCTCGGGTTACACACTGTCTGATCACACTGGGACCATCCTCCCCGGGTTACACACTGTCTGATCACACTGGGTCCATCCTCCCCGGGTTACACGCTGTCTGATCACACTGGGCCCATCCTCCCCGGGTTGCACACTGTCTGATCACACTGGGCCCATCCTCCCCGTGTTGCACACTGTCTTATCTCACTGTGTCCATCCTCCCCGGGTTACAAACTGTCTGATCTCACTGGGTCCATAATGACCGGGATACACACTGTCTGATCACACTGGGTCCATCCTCCCCGGGTTACAAACTGTCTGATCTCACTGGGTCCATCCTCCCCGGGTTACAAACTGTCTGATCACACTGAGTCCATCCTCCCCGGGTTACACACTGTCTGATCACACTGAGTCCATCCTCCCCGGGTTACACACTGTCTGATCGCACTGAGTCCATCCTTCCCGGGTTACACACTATCTGATCTCACTGGGTCCATCCTCCCTGGATTACACGTTGTCTGTCTGTTTGTTACGCTTGAAGTTTTTTGTTCTCTCAAAGTCCATTCATCTGACACAGCTGTATTTTCACTCATGGAAGTGCAAATGTGTCATTGTCTGTAAACTACACACTAACCATACCAAACCCCATTCCCAGAATGTCCCCTCTTTACTGACCAGATTCAGCCCATCCCCTGGGGTTTATATCCCAGACAATGCTCTGTGTTATGGCCCATTTCAGTTCATTCCTCTCGGTTTTATATCTTGAACCATCGCCTTTACTGGGGTCTGCTTCAGTCCATTCCCTGGGCTTTATAGAAACCTAGAAGATGGAAAACATTATGGTTCTGAAGGAGACCATTCAAACCATAATGTTTTCGTGCCTTCAGAAAAAGTGTTATGCAGTCTAAATGGCACTTTCCAGCTCTTGGTCCATAGCCCTGCTGGTTCCAGCACCTCAAGTATATATCCAGAAACTTACTGACCGAAAACCTGCTCACTGATGTCCTGCTTGGATTCTGCCAACACTGGTAAGCTCCAGACCTCATTGCAGCCTTGGTCCATACAAACAAAAGAGTTGGATTCCAGAGGTCAGGTGAGAGTGACTGCTCCTGTCATCAAGGCAGCATTTCACTAAGTGTGGTAATAAGGGGCCATGGTAAAATATAAGTCAGTGGGAATCGGGGAAATCTATCCACTGCCTGATGTCATTCCTGGCATAAAAGATGTTTCTGGTTGTTGAAGGCCAATCATATTAGCCCTAGCACGTGCTGCAGGAGTTCCCCAGGGTAGTGTCCTACACCCAATCATAGTCTGCTGCTTTTGACCTTCCCTCCATCATCAGGTCAGAAGTGGGGATGTTCGGTGATGATTAAAAAGTGCTCAATTCCATTCTCAACCATTCAGACACTGAAGAAGTCCATGTCATGCATGAAGCAAAACCTGAACATTCCGACTTGGGCTGAAAAGTGTTCAGCAAAATTGTGCCACACAACTGGCAGGCAATGAGTACCTTCAAAGTGAGACAGTCTAACCATCTACCCTTGTCTTTCAATGAAATTACCATTGTGGAATCTCACACTATCAACATCCTGGGCGTTGTCATTGATCAGGAACTTAACTGGACCAGCAAGTGACTCTCCTCCTGACTATCAAAACCTTTCCACTACCGAGAAGGCACAAGTCAGAAGTGTGGATGAGTGCAGCTCCAACAACACTCAAGGAACTCGACACCATCCAGGACCAAGAAACAGCCTGCATGATTGGCATCCAATAAACATTAACTCTCTCCACCAGCAACGCAACCTGCTTTTGTTGTGCATTATCTCCAAGATGCACTGCAGCAACTCACCAAGGATACTTTGACAGCATATTTCTTTTTTTTTTATTTCCAAAATATACTTTATTCATAAAAATCTGTAAAAATTACATTGCCAAACAGTTTCCAAACATCACCAAAAAATACAAACATTGCAAGGGAGATCAGTTTCCTTCAATACTGTCATGAGTTTCTTCCCAACCCTTCCGTTTCACAATTGTCATGTCAATTACAGTTTTACATTTACAGCAATTGAGAATATTAACGATACAGTTCGAGGGGCTTCCCATGGATCCAGCCCCTCAGTCCATCTTGGTGGGGGAACCTTACACTGTGGTCTTTCCCCATTGAGCCTTTGCTGCGGCTGCCCCAAGCTTTAGTGCGTCCCTCAGCACGTAGTCCTGGACCTCGGAATGTGCCAGTCTGCAACATTCGGTGGTGGACAACTCTTTGCGCTGGAAGACCAGCAAGTTTCGGGCAGACCAAAGGGCGTCTTTCACCGAATTGATAGTCCTCCAGCAGCAGTTGATGTTTGTCTCGGTGTGCGTCCCTGGGAACAGCCCGTAGAGCACAGACTCCTGTGTTACAGAGCTGCTTGGGATGAACCTTGACAAAAACCACTGCATCTCTTTTCACACCTGCTTTGCAAAGGCACATTCCAGGAGGAGATGGGCGACCGTCTCTTCCCCACCACAGCCAACGCGGGGGCACTGTGCGGAGGGGGCGAGACTTCGGGTGTGCATGAAGGATCTGACGGGGAGGGCCCTTCTCACCACCAGCCAAGCTACGTCTTGGTGCTTGTTTGAAAGTTCTGGTGATGAGGCATTCCGCCAAATGACTTTGACAGCATATTTCAAACCTGCGACCGATAGCAGCTAAAGAACAAAGCAGACAGGCACATGGGAATAACACCACCTCCAAGTTTCCTTCCAAGCACACACTGTTCGGTTATTGTCACTGGGTCAAAATCCTGGAGCTCCTTATCAAACAGCACTATTGGAGTAACATATGAGTAACACGCGCTGCAGCAGTTCAAGAAGCTGGCTCATTACCACCTCCTCAGGGACAATTAGGAATGATTAAATAAATGTTTGACTTTCCAACCACGCCCACATCCCCTGAATGAATAAACAATGTCTGACTAAGTTATAACCTCAGAGGCTGGTTGCTGTTGTTCTTAATGTCCAGCACTCTTTGATGTTCATAGAGACATGAGGTCATCAAGTTATACAGCACAGAAACAGGCCATTCGGCTCATCGTGTCTGTGCCAGCCATCAATTCTAATCCCATTTTCCAGCACATGACCCGTAGTCTTGTATGCTATGGCGTTTCAAGTGCTCATCTAAATACTTCTTAAACTTTGTGAGGGTTCCTGCCTCTACCATCCCTTCAGGCAGTGTATTCCAGATTCCAAACACCCTCTGGGTGAATTTGTTTTCCTCAAATTCCCTCGAAACCTCCTGCCCCTTACCTAAAATCTATGCCCCCTGGTTAGTGACCCCTCTGCTATGGGAAAAAGTCTCTTCCTATCTAACCTATCAATGCTCCTCTTAATTCTGTGTCCCTCAATCATGTCCCCCCTCATCCTTCTCTGTTCTAAGGAAAGCAACCCTAGCCTTTTCAGTCTCTCTCCGCAGCTGAAATGCTCCAGCCCAGGCAACATCCTGGTGAATCTCCTCTGCACATTCTCCAGTGCAATCACATCCTTCCTATAGTGTGGTGCCCAGAGCTGTACACAGTACTCCAGCTGTGGCCTAACTAGGATTTTATACAGTGCCATCGTAACCTCGCTGCTCTTATATTCTATGCCTCGGCTAATAAAGACAAGAATCCCATATGCCTCCCTAAACACCTTATCTACCTGTGCTGCTGTCTTCAGTGATCTATGGACAAGTGCATCAATGTCCCTCTCACCTTCTGTACTTCCTAGAGTCCTACCATCCATTGTATATTCCATTAGCTTGCTAGTCCTCCCAAAATGCATCGCCTCACACATCTCAGGATTAAATTCCATTTGCCACATCTCCGCCCATCTTACCAGCCCATCAATATCTCCCTGTAATCTAAGGCTTTCCTCCTCACTATTTATGACACCACCAATTTTTGTGTCATCTGCGAACTTCCTTATCATACCTCCTATATTCACTCTAAATCATTAATGTACACTACAAACAGCAGGGGTCCCAGCACCGATCTTTGTGATACACCACTGGTCACAACCCTCCATTCGCAAAAACAACCCTCAACCATTTACCTCTGTTTCAGGCCACTAAGCCAATTTTGGATCCAATTTGCCAAGTTGACCTGGATCCCATGAGCTCTTACCTTCTTAACCAATCTCCCATGCAGGACCTTACCAAAAGCCTTACTGAAGTCTGTGTAGGCAACATCAACTGCTTTATCTTCATCTACACATCTAGTCATCTCCTCGAAAAATTCAATCAAGTTGACACAATCTCCCTCTGACAAAGCCATGCTGAGTATTCCTGATTATTCCCTGCTTCTCCAAGTGGATATTAATCCTGTCCCTCAGAATTTTATCCAATAGTTTCCCAACCACTGATGTTAGACTCACCGGCCTGCAATTACCTAGTCTGTCCCTGCTACCCTTGTTGAATAATGGTACCACATTTGCTGTCCTCCAATCCTCTGGCACCTCTCCGATGGCCAGAAAGGATCTGAAAATTTGTGTTAGATAGAGCCTGGGTTTTTTCAGGACTCAGAGAGAAATGTTTCTGTTTTCCAGCAAATTTTGAGGGGATAGAAAAAAAATGTGGCCCTTCCAGAACTTTCCATTGCTCCTTCTTTGTCCTCTACAGCATCTCCCACTTCTTCCAGCCGCTATTGGCAGCTATTCTTTCAGTGTTTTGGGCCCAAAGCTCGCTGCCTCTTTCGCATACTTTAAGACGCTCCTTAAAGCCTATCTCATTGACCAATCTGTTGGTCATCTGTCCTCATATCCCCATAAGTGGAACGAAGGCAGTTTCCTCTGAACAATGTTTACAAGAAGTTCAGCATTAAACTCTCAACATCAAGATTGGCTGGATGGAAGCTCTCAATTTCTTCAAAGAGGCCCACTTTCTCCGGATCAAACCGCTCTCCCTGAAAATTGTGGTGAATTCAGGAGAAATCTCCCAGCTAATCCCATATCTCCATCAGTCTGAGAGATCAACCTCGACACTGAATATCACTTTGATGTCACTGTCAGCAAAAGAAAAGTCGTTATCTCAAATATTTTGTCTGAAAAATCTGGTCACAGCTGATTCAGTCGGAACTTTCAAAAGGGAACAGGATATATACTTCTAGCGGAAAACATTGCAGCAATGTCGGGGAAGAGCAGGAGAGTGGGACTCATTGGCAGTGTGTCAAAACCTCCTTAAAAAGTGTTCAAAGCCACAGGTTGCCAGAAAGGGAGTCAACGTTTTAAGAAGTATATAACAACAAATTAACTTATAGAAATAAGACCTCCATGAATCTGTAGCCCAGTCTGCGGTGCACAAAGGAGAGAAATAGAGAAAACAAATTGTGTACAAGTTACATGACCAAATGCCATGCACGGACCACAAAGTTTGCTCTACATCACAGATCATTTTTTGAAAGAGTCAGCACAGACAGTGATGGGTGGAATGCTGTTCCGATTGATTCTCTGGCCCCTATTTTGCAGTCAGCAGTGAAGTTACTGTGCTTGCCACTGACCTCGACCAAAAATGTCAACTTCCCAAACTTTATGATCCAGGTGAAAATTTTAATGGGATTCCCAGATGATTTCCTCAGGATGTGGGTCCCACCAGATCTCTCCGGTACAGTTCAATGTAATTGTAAATGTTAGAGCACGTACAGGAGTGAAGAGGAGACAGGCTCACGGAATCAGCCAAAACTAACAGCAGCATAAGGCATGTCCCAAAAGTTACCTGGAGCTTACAGGAAGGTGAGTAGTGTTTACCTAACCTATTAAGTCCTTTTTCCCCTAAAACTGGTGAGTAAAACTTATATAAACGTTGATTTTTTTAAATTTTCCAAAACATTTAAAAAACGTTTAAATACATGGCAAAGTGTATGGGACAGTTTGTAAAAAAAACATTGAGCTGACATAAACAACAGTTTTTAGAGGTGTGCGAAATAATTAACAGTCATTAAAAGACATGGACGGAAACAAGAAATAGAGGGAACCAGAAAAAGTAATATGTTGACTTGGAAGGAGGTGGCATGGAGAGTCGACGAATGGCAGAGGAGTTTGATTCATGAAACATGATCTATTAGAGCCGAGGAGCGCCAGGAGACAGAGAGCAGCAATGGCTGGGGAGTAGCGGGAGCCAGCAAGCAGCGATACCCGAGGAGCAGTGGAAGCAAGGATGTGGCGATGACAGAGGAGTGGAAAGGACTGGTGAGTGGCAGGAGCTGGGACAGGGCCCAGGACCCGAGTTGAATGTTGAGGCGGGCATTACTGGGAGGGTCCGATGTTAAGGCGGGGTTTCATTGAGGGAATTTGATATTGAGGTGACTTTTTATTTCTCAGCGGGTTGAATGTTGAGGCGGGCATTACTGGAGGTGTTAATGTTGAGGTACTCTCAAACCCAGACAAGAAGTTTTGAACAGCGGAAAATGGAATGTGAGGACACCCGACCAGAGTGGGAAAATAGACATCTGCATGAAAGAGTTGTTTAGACTCAACATCAATAATTTAGAAGAAGGGTCAGTGACCCGAAACGTTAACTCTGCTTCTCTTTCCACAGATGCTGCCAGACCTGCTGAGTGGTTCCAGCATTTCTTGTTTTTATTTCAGATTTCCAGCATCCGCAGTATTTTGCTTTTAGATTTTCTGATGATCAGTGAAAGAAACAAGAACAGCATCAAGAAAGCCTTCACTTGCCCAAGTACAGCCATTAATTCAGATCATTGCCTGCTTGTAATGACGATGAAGAGGGGCAGTAACTGCAGTGAGACAAGGACACCAGGAGATGGAGATGGTGAGAGGGGGCAGTAACTGCTGTGAGAGAGGGACACCAGCAGATGGAGATGGTGAGAGGGGGCAGTAACTGCAGTGAGAGAGGGACACCAGGAGATGGAGATGGTGAGAGGGGGCAGTAACTGCAGTGAGACGGGGACACCAGCAGATGGAGATGGTGAGAGGGGGCAGTAACTGCAGTGAGAGAGGGACACCAGCAGATGGAGATGGTGAGAGGAGGCAGTAACTGCAGTGAGACGGGGACACCAGCAGATGGAGATGGTGAGAGGGGGCAGTAACTGCTGTGAGAGAGGGACACCAGCAGATGGATATGATGAGAGGAGGCAGTAACTGCAGTGAGACGGGGACACCAGCAGATGGAGATGGTGAGAGGAGGCAGTAACTGCAGTGAGACAAGGACACCGGGAGATGGAGATGGTGAGAAGGGGCAGTAACTGCAGTGAGACAAGGACACCGGGAGATGGAGATGGTGAGAGGGGGCAGTAACTGCAATGAGACAAGGACACCAGGAGATAGAGATGGTGAGAGGGGGCAGTAACTGCTGTGAGAGAGGGACACCAGCAGATGGAGATGGTGAGAGGGGGCAGTAACTGCAGTGAGACAAGGACACCAGGAGATGGAGATGGTGAGAGGGGGCAGTAACTGCAGTGAGACGGGTACACCAGCAGATGGAGATGGTGAGAGGGGGTAGTAACTGCAGTGAGACAGGGACACCAGCAGATGGAGCTGGTGAGAGGGGGCAGTAACTGCAGTGAGATGGGGACACCAGCAGATGGAGATGGTGAGAGGGGGCAGTAACTGCAGTGAGATGGGGACACCGGGAGATGGAGATGGTGAGAGGGGGCAGTAACTGCAGTGAGACAGGGACACCAGCAGATGGAGATGGTGAGAGGGGGCAGTAACTGCAGTGAGATGGGGACACCAGCAGATGGAGATGGTGAGAGGGGGCAGTAACTGCAGTGAGATGGGGACACCAGCAGATGGAGATGGTGAGAGGGGGCAGTAACTGCAGTGAGACAAGGACACCAGGAGATGGAGATGGTGAGAGGGGGCAGTAACTGCAGTGAGACGGGTACACCAGCAGATGGAGATGGTGAGAGGGAGCAGTAACTGCAGTGAGACGGGGACACCAGCAGATGGAGATGGTGAGAGGGGGCAGTAAGTGCAGTGAGACGGGGACACCAGCAGATGGAGATGGTGAGAGGGGGCAGTAACTGCAGTGAGACGGGGTCACCAGCAGATGGAGATGGTGAGAGGGGGCAGTAACTGCAGTGAGACAAGGACACAGGGAGATGGGGATGGTGAGAGGGGGCAGTAACTGCAGTGAGATGGGGACACCAGCAAATGGAGATGGTGAGAGGGGGCAGTAACTGCAGTGAGATGGGGACACCAGTAGATGGAGATGGTGAGAGGGGGCAGTAACTGCAGTGAGTTGGGGACACCATTCCCACTGACCAAGAGAGAGAGAGAAACCCACACCGAGACACATATATTCACATTGACCAACTTAGACAGATAAACACAAACACTTCCCTCTGTGTAAATAATGTTTTTACAAACATCAAAATCTCTCTTTTTATCCTTTCATATTTCACTCTTGGGGTTTAAATTTACTGTCAATCTGATTTCACAGGGACCAGCAGTTTTGCTTTCCTTTTCCTGGGGGTTAGGGGGTTATGGGTCAATGCCAGTATCTGTGCAGTCTGTGACCCCTGACCCAGTGTTGTGACCCCGAGGGGGAACAGGGAGGGGGTTAGTCCCAACCTCTTAAAGGGACCCCGCACCGCCAGAACTGCTCCTCAGATTTAAACCTTCGAGTGAGTCAGGAGGAGTTTGAACAAGGATGGGAACAAAGTGACATTGAATCTTCAAATATTTATTTATTCAGTGATGTTAATAAACAGCAAATTATCTGTCAAGCCCAAATTCACACAAGTAAAATTGTGAATTCGGATTAATAATTTTAAAGGAGAAACTATTGTTAGTTAATTCCATTTAATTTGCTAAAAATGATCATCACTACCTTGTTTAGTTCAGTATTTAATATTAATAAAGCCCTTAGGAAGAGAGGAGGAGGCCATTTGGCCCCTCGAGCCCGTCCTATCTCTTTGAGATATTTTATTCCTCACCCTCTCCCTTACTGTGTGTGTCTCTCTCTGTCCCTCAGCCAGTCTCTCTCTCTCGTCCTTACCTGTCTCTCTCCCTCCCTCACCCTGTCTCTGTCTATCTCTCTCTCACCCCGTCTCTCTCTCTATCTCTGTATCTTTCTTTCTCTCTCTCTCCCAAACCCATCTCTCTCTCTGTCTCTCCCTCACCCCATCTCTCTCTCTCTCTCTCTCTCTCTTACCCCATCTCATTCTCTCTCTCTCTCAGAACAGGACCATCGAATCATAGAGTACTATAGCACATTAGGAGGTGATAGGATCAGTAATCTTAAATGAGAAACTATTGTCAATTAATTCCATTTTATTTATTCAAAATTATCATCACGACCTTGTAATATTAGTAAAGCCCTGAGGAAGATAGGAGGAGGCCGTTCGGCCCCTCAAACTTGTTCCATCCCTTTGGGATATTTTATTCTTCACCCTCTCCTTCACCCGGTCTCTCTCTCTGTCCCTCAGCCAGTCTCTCTCTCTCTCTCCCCCGCCCCCACCCCCCTCAGTCGGTCTCTCTCTCTCTCTCCACCAGTCTCTCTCTCCCCGTTTCTCTCTCCCTCCCTCCCACTCTCTCACTTGCCCTCCCTCTCTCCCTCCCACTCGCTCTCTCTTTCTCCCCCTCCCGCCCCCTCTCTATCTCTCTCGCTCTCTCTCTGTCCCTCTTTCTCTCTCTCTCTGTCTTTATTTCAGTTCTTTCAGATATATGGATAGATTGGAGAGCTTGGGTTGTTCTTCATAGGCCCTTCCTATCCACTGTATCCAGGCTCTTCACAATTTTATACACCTCCATTAAATCTCCCCTCAGCCTCCTCTGTTCCAAAAAAAAATAACTCCAGCCTGTCCAATCTTTCCTCACAGCTAAAATTCTTCATTCCTGACAACATCCTCTATAAATCTCCTTTGTATCCTCTCTCCTACAATCACATCCTTCCTGTAATGTGCTGACCAGAACTGTATGCAGTACTCTAGCTGTGGTCTAACTAGTGTTTTATGCAGTTCCAGCATAACCTCCCTGCTCTTATATTCTATACATCGGCCAATAAAGGAAAATACAATCGAAAATCCTGTGAGTAAAACAATCCCTATTGTTAAAAAAAAACTGCTAACAATTGTCACAGTGCAACACAAGTGTGAGTTATTAAACTTTAACATAACAGAGTTTGTCACTAAGTCGTGTAAAATGTATTGCACTGTTACTGACCTTTACTCCAGTCCCTCAATCCCACTTCATCTCTGGGAGATTGTTATGAGATTCACCCCATCCTTTCAAACATAAATATTACCCACATCAAACCAGAGCAATTGGAAATTGTATACAGCGGCTGATAGCTAGTAACAAGACTGAAGATATTCTAACAACCAAAAATTATTACATCTCCAACCGAGACAAATATATATCTTTATTTATATTAATATCCATCCATCCATCTGAATGGTGTCAAATGGAGGTCAGGCCTCTCCCATAACAACATTGTTTGACCATTTCACTTTTTATGACAGACTGAAAGCTTTCACCTATCTGGTCTCTATTTTACTCCAATTCTCTGTCTGATATTAATGAGTTGTTTATTTCTGTAGGATCTGCGATGAACTCTCCCATGACAGAGAATCCTGTGACAAGAACATCAGGTGAAACCTTTCCCTCCTGAAATCCCTGTTTCCTGTTTGTTTCTTGCTGTCTTGTTGCCAATTCTGTCTGGAGGGAGCTGAGTGAAAAGGCTGAGGGGATTTACGGGTAAGGAGGTTTTTTTAAATCTCAAACTGTACCGGAGCAAGTGGAACTCTCTTCCACAAATGGCAATTGATGCTGAGCCACTTGTTAATGTTTAAATCTGAGTTTGATAGATTATTGTTAACCAAAAGTATTAAGTGATAAGGGGCCAAGACTGGTATATGGCCTTAGATCACAGATCAGCCATGAGCTCGTTTAATGACAGAACAGGGTTGATGGGCTAAATGGCCTCCTTCTCTTCCTATGTTCTATGACAAAATTACTGCTATCACTCTCTGTGTCTCACTCACTCTCTCGGTCTGTGTTTTCTCTCTATCTGCCTGTCTGACTCTCTCTCTCTCTCTCTCAGAACGTAAAAACCAGACATCAGTCAGACATTTTAGGTTTGTTCTGTGTTCTGTGTTCAAACTCATGAGGGGTCCAGACAGGTTAAAAGGTTGGGACAGTTCTGGCAGTGCAGGGTCCCTTTATCTTAGGCAAAATTTTGTGGATGCTGGAAAACTGGAAACCATCTCACTGTCTCTCTCTCTCTCCCTCCCTTTCACTTTCTCTCTCTCTCCCTCCCTTCCTCTCTCTGTTTCTGTCACCCTCTCACTCCATGCCTCTGTCTGCCCTCTCTTACTCTCTCTGTCTCCCTTGCTCTGTCTGTCTCTCTCTGTCTCTCTCTCTTCTCCCTCTCTGCCTTTCTTTCACTCCCCTCCCTCTATTTCTCTCTCTCTCTCTCTCCCTACATGTCTCTCCCTCCCTCTCTTTCTTGCTCCCTCTCTCTGTATGTCTGTCTCTCTACCCGTCCCTCACTTCGTCTCCCATTCCCTCCCTCTCTGTCTCTCTCTCTCTCCCTCCCTCCCACTCTATGTCTCTCTCTCACCCTCCCTCACTCTCTGCATCTCTCTTTCTCTCTTTCCCCTTTTGTCTCTCTCTGCCTCCCTCTCTGTCTCTCTATGCCTCCCTCACTTCGTAACTCTCTCTCCCTCTCCCTCCCTCTCTCTGTCTCACTATGCCTCCCTCTATGTCTCTCTGTTTATCTCTCCCTCCCTCTCTCTGTCTCTATGTCTCCTTCTCTTTGTCTCTCCCTCCATCCCTCCCTCTTTATCTCTCTCCCTCCCTCTCTGTCTCTCTCTCCATCTCACTCTGTCTCCTTCTCTCCATCTCTCTCTCTCTTTCCCTCCCTCTCTCTGTTTCTGTCACTCTCTCACTCCATGCCTGTCTGTCCCTCTTGCTCTGTCTCTCTCTCTCCCTCTCTTCCTCTCTCGCATCCTCTTTCTGTCTCTCTCTCTCTCCCTCTCCCTCTGTCTATCTCGCTCTCCCTCTCTCTGTTTCTGTCACTCTATCACTCCATGCTTCTGTCTCGCTCCCTCTCTACCTCCCTCTGTCTCCCTTGCTGTGTCTCTCTGTCACTCTGTCTCACTCTCTTTGATGTCTCACCTCTCTCTCTATCCCACCCTCTCTCTGTCTCTCTATGTCTCCCTCTCTCTCTATCTCTCCCTCCCTCACTCTCTCTTTCTCTCCCTCCCTCTCTCTGTATCTCTATGCCTCCTTCTCTCTATCTCTCCTTCCCTCGCACTTTCTCTTTCTTTCCCTCACTCTCACTGTCTCTCTCCCGCCCTCTCTCTGTCAATCAATGCCTCCCTCTTTCTATCTCTCCCACGACTTGCTCTTTCTCTCTTCTCTCCCTCCCACTCTCACTCTCTATGCCTCCCTCACTCTTTCTCTCCCTCGCTCTCTCTGTCTCTTTGTCTCTCTCCCACCCCCTCTCTGTCTCTCTATGCATCCCACTCTCTATCTGTCCCTTCCTCACTCTCTCTCTCTCTCTTTCTCTCCCTCCCTCTTTCTGTCAATCTCCCACCCTCTCTCTGTCTCTCTCTATGCCTCCCTCACTTCTGTATCTAACATTGACCAAGAGACAGAACACAGAGAGTAGTGGTGAACGGTTGTTTCAGACTGGAGGGAGGTATAGAGTGATGTCCCCCAGAGGTTTGTATGGGACCACTGCTCTTGTTGATGTATATTAATGACCTGACTTGGGTTTCCAGGGCAGAACATCAAAGGAGTGTGAGCTGTGAGGAGGATGCAGAGAAACTCCAGTGTGATTTGGACAGGTTGAGTGAGTGGGCAAATATATGGCAGATGTGGATAAATGTGAGGTTATCCACTTTGGTGGCAAAAAACAGAAAGGCAGATTATTATCTGAACAGCGATAAATTGGGAAAGGGGGAGGTGCAGCGAGACCTGGGCGTCCTTGTGCACCATCGCTGAAAGTAAGCATGCAGGTGCAGCAGGCAGTTAAGAAGGCAAATGGTCTGTTGGCCTTCATAGTGAGAGGATTCGAGTACAGGAGCGAGGATGTCTTGCTGCAATTATACAAGGCCTTGGTGAGACCACATCTGGAGGATTGTGTGCAGTTTTGGTCTCCTTATCTGAGGAAGGATATTCTTGCTCTGGAGGGAGTGCAAAGAAGGTTTACTAGACTGATTCCTGGGACTGACGTATGAAGAGAGATTGGGTTGATTAGGCTTGTATTCGTTAAAGTTTAGAAGAATGAGAGGGGATCTCATAGAAACCTGCAAAATTCTAACAGGACTGGACAGACTAGATACAGGAAGGATGTTCCCGATGGCGGGGATTCCATGACCAGGGGTCACAGTCTAAGGATAAGGTGTAAGCCATTTAGGACTGAGATACGGAGAGATTTCTTCACCCAGAGAGTGGTGAACCTGTAGAATTCTCTACCACGGAAAGCAGTTGAGGCCAAATCATTAAATATATTCAAGAAAGAGTTAGATATAGTTCTTAGGGCTAATGAGATCAAGGGATACGGGGAGAAAGTGGGAAGAGGTTACTGAGTTTGGATGATAAGCCATGATGATATTGAATGGCGGAGCAGGCTCGAAGGGCCGAATGGCCTACTCCTGCTCCTATTTTTCTCTGTTTCCATAACACAAAACTTTGGAAATGTAGTAAAGAGAGAAGAGAATAGTAGCAGACTTCAGGAAACTATTGGCAGTCTGGTGAATTGGACAGACACATGGCTGGTTAACTTCAATGCTGAGAAATGTGAAGTGATGGATTTTAGAAGGAAGACTGTGGGACAGGCAATATAAACTAAATGGTACAATGTTAAAATGGGTACAGGAACAGAGAGACTTGACGTTCTACCCACAGTACGTTACACATACAGGAGCAGGCAGTCTCTCTGTCTCTCTGTCTTTCCATTTCGCTCACTCTCTTTCTCTTTCAATACCTATCCTGACTTTTCTCTGAATACTTCTTGGTTGAGTAGGCTCCTGAAATATTTCAGTCTCAATGTTTAAAATACAGCTGACGTTTCTTTCTTTCAATTCAGACATTCCTGCATTGTGGAACTGTCAGTTATCTGTGCAGAGACAGGATATCAGGGTGTTTGAATGAAGTTGAAGATTTTGTTTGATTGAATATGCTGTGAATTCGATTGTGGATTGAGTCCCTTGCAGATACACACAACTGAAGGTCTTTACAGTAGATGTCCTGAGAGATTGAAGTGGTTCACAATGTCTGACTAACATTAGACACATGAAAGAAAAAGATTGGGGACAAGATACGATAGCGACGTTTAAGAGGCATCTTGACAAACACATGAATAGGATGGGAATAGAGGGATATGGTCCCCGGAAGTGCAGAAGGTTTTAGTTTAGGCAGGCATCAAGATCAGCGCAGGCTTGGAGGGCCGAATGGCCTGTTCCTGTGCTGTACTGTTCTTTGTTCTTTGTTCTAATATGCAAATGCTGAGACAGTCAGTCAACAGTAGGAAGGTGAATGTCTTTTGTGAACTTGAATTTCTCTGAAAATAAAGAATACATCTGGAATAATAAATCCTCCAAGATGAAATGATTCCCTCTCACTGCTCTGACACTGATTTACCTTCAAGTAGGTTTTCCCAGTCCACCTTTTCTAACTCACCTTCCAGCGGTCCAGCTTCATTCCCGAAAACTAAGTGTAGAACTGACCCATCTCTTGTTGGCCTTGCTACGTACTGGCCTAAAATAGTTTCCCTGAATGCATTTGAAGAATTCTGCATCCTCGCTACCTTTTACACTAGCCTCAGTTATCAATGCACTAGTTAGGACTGCACTAGACCCCATCTTACACATGGCCTTGTCTCTGTTATAAAAATTGGTTTAAAATGTGAGAGGTGTATGTGGCCCCGCCCTCCATTTTACACATCTGGTGAGAACACCCTCCATTTTATACACAAGATCAGAAGAAATAGCAGTAGGAGGAGGCCATTCAGCCCCTCGGGCCTGCTCTGCCATTCAATAAGATCATGACTGATCTGATAGTGGCCTTAACTCCATTTTCCTGCCTATCCCCTGCCCCCATAACCTTTGACTCCCTTGTTGCTCATAAATCTGTCTAACTGAGCCTTGAATATATTCAATGACACAACCTCCACTGCTCTCTGGGGAAGAGAATTCCAGAGTCTAACCAACCGCTGAGAGAGAAAAATTCCTCCTCATCTTTGTCATAAATGGGAGACTCTTTATTTTTAAACTGTGCCCCCTAGTTCCAGACTCCCCCACAAGTGGAACACCCACCCAGCATCCGCCCTGTAAAGTCCCCTCAGAATCTTGTATGTTTCAATAAGATTACCTCTCATTCTTCTAAACTCCAATGTGTACAGGTCCAACCTGGTCAAACATTCCTCATAGGACAACCCCTTCATCCCAGGAATCAGCCCAGTGAACCTTCTCTGAACTGACTCCAGTACATCCAGGCCTGACCATTTATTCACTTTCAAAACTGCCAAACACCTTAATAATTCCCTCTCACTCTGTTTATCCCATCCAATATTTCACACCCTCCTCTTTAACTACACTGTCTGCATCGTTCCCCCTCTTTTATGAAGACAGAGACATGGTATTCATTAAGAACCATGCCCACATCATCCACCTCCACAGGTAGGAAGAAGGAGGAGAGGCAATCTAAACTAAAGGATACAGTTATAAAGGGGCTAACGTTATATGCCTCTTCCTTTGCTCTGATATAATCCTTGATTTCTATCGTTATCAACGGTTGGAACAATTTACTGAGGTTCTGTCAAGGTCCATTCACATTCTTTATCTGTGTCTCTCTGTCTCAGAGAGATGGTGAAAAAACTATTGATGTGTTTCGTTCAGTTAAGTTTGATGTCAATGTTTCCCCAGGATGTTGATGCTGGTGGATTCAGCGATGGGATAATGCTTTGAATGCCATGGGGAGGTGGTTGGATTCTCTCGTATTGCAGATGGTCATTGCCTGGCACTTGGGTGATGTGAATGTTAATTGCCACTGGTCGGCCCAAGCCTGAATGTTGTCCGGATCTTGGTGCATGTGGCTCTGGATTGCTACATTATCAGAGGCAAATACTGTGGATGCTGGAAATCTGGAAACCATTGAGCTGAATCTCTAACTCTATTTTTCTCTCCACAGATGCTGCTTGCCCTGCTCAGTATATCCAGCATTTTCTGCTGGGATCTCAGCTGAAGATGGTTGGGCTGAGGACATTACCCTGAGGAACTCCTGCAGTGGTGGCCAGGGACCGAGATGATTGACTTCCAACAAGCACAACAATCTTCCTTAGTGCTCGGTATGATTCAAACCAGCAAAGTGTTTTCCCCCTGATTCCCACTGACTTCAATTTTACTCAGGCTCCTCGATGCCACACTCAGTCAAATGCTGCCTTGATGTCAAGGTCAGTCTTTCTTCCCAGTAGCAGACAGGTGTGAATCATTCCCTTTGACCCGTTGTGTACTCAACATGCTCTTCTTCTTCACAGCCTGATACAGAACTGTATGTGGCCGATTAATGTAGCCCATCAAACACTCCATTGAATGCTGGAACAGGGTTGTGGAGTTAAATTGCATCCTCCTCTTCCAATATCCGATGTTAAATATCCTTCTTTCACTCTCAGTCACCCTGTTAGTCTATGTCTCTCTGTTTCTCACTTTCTGTCTCTCACTGTGTCTGTTTCTGACAGTGCAGAGTGAGATTCATTCTGTATCCACCCCATGATCTTCCTGCCCTGGGAATGTTGGATGGGACAGTGTAGAGGGAGCATTACTCTGTATCTAATCCATGCTGCACCTGTCTGGGGAATGTTGATGGGAGAGTGGAAACAGAGAGGTCTGGGACCAGGGTCCTCATGGGGAGGACTTAATGGTGCCTCATAATAGACCAGTTAGCAATATTAGTGCTCCATGGATGAAAGGGGCAGTGGCTGAATGGATACAACATTGGCTGAGAGAGTGGACAATGGTTGTTTCAGACTGGAGGGAGGTATACAGTGGAGGTTTATATTAGAACCACTGATCTTTTTGATATATACTAATGACTTGGACTTGGGTTTACAGGGCATAACTTCAATGTTTGCCAATGTTTGTGTCATCTGCAATGTAATAAACAGGGAAGGGAGTAGCAGCAGACTTCAGGAGGATAGAGGCAGTCTGGTGAAATGGAACACACAAGAACAAATGAATTAGGAGCAGGAGTAGGCCATTCGGCCCCTTGAGCCTGCTCTGCCATTCAATGGCTGATCTGATTGTGACCTCAACTCCACTTTCCTGTCTGCGTCCCATAACCCTTGACTCCATAATTGATCAAAAATCTATCTAACTCAGCCTTGAATATATTCAATGATCCAGCCTCCACTGCTCTCTGGGGAAGAGAATTCCACAGACTAACCACCCTCTGAGAGAAAAACATTTCTCCTGATCTCCGTTTTAAATGGGACGCCCCCAATTTTAAACTGTGTCCCCTAATTCTAGTCTCCCCAACAAGTGGAAACATCCTCTCAGAATCCTCCCTGTCCAGTTCCCTCAGGACCTGAGATGTTTCAATAAGATCACCTCTCATTCTTCTAAACTCCAGTGGGTATAGACCCAACCTGTTCAACCTTTCATTGTAAGATAACCCCTTCATCCAGGAATCAGCCTAGTGAACCTTCTCTGAACTACTTCTGATGCAATTATATAATTTCTTAAGTAAGGAGACCAAAACAGTCCACAGCACTCCAGATGTGCTCTAACTTATGCTCTGTACAGCTGTACCAACACTTCCCTACTTTTATATTCTATTCCCCTTGCAATAAACAACAACATTCCATTTGCCTTCCTAATCACTCGCTGTACCTGCATAGTAACATTTTGTGATTCATGTACCAGGACACCCAGATCCCTCTGTACTGTACAGATCTGCAGTCTCTCTCCATTTAAATAATAGACTGCTTTTTATTCTTCCTGCTAAAGTGGACAAGCTCACATTTTCCCAGATTGTACTCCATCTTTTTTGCTCACTCACTTAACCTATCGAAATCTCTTTGTAGACTCTTTATGTCCTCTTGACAGCTTACTATCCAACCTATCATTGGACAGACACATGGCAGGTTACTTCAATGCTGAGAAATGTGAAATGATGCATTTTGGAAGGAAGACTGAGTGATATAAACTAAATGGTACAATGTTAGAATTGGTGCCAGGACAGAGAGACCTGGGATTTCATCTATGTTACCTTTTCTACCATAAAGCTCAATTTGGGGCTTGGAATCTGTGAGTTGTAACTAGCTCCTCATCCTGAAATGTGTCGGGAAATGTGTCAAAAGCTGTTTCCATTCAGACATTCCTGCATTGTAGAAATGTGAGATATCTTCACAGAGACAGGAATTAGGTGTGTTTGAATGGACTTGCAGGTTTTGGTTGATGAGATAAGGTGAGAATCTGATTTGTATCCCTTGCAAATACACAGAATTGAAGGTATTTACAATTCACCACATGAAGGGAACAATATACAAAACCTGAGACAGTCAGACAATAGCAGTAGGAAAGTGAATCACTTTTTAATGGTTTTAATTTGAAGGCCTGAGTTGTTGATTGAAAAAAGCAGGAGTTCAAATCCCACACTAACTGCTGGGAACTTGAATTCTGATTTTTTCTTTGAAAAAACATAAATCTGGAATTAAAAACCTCTAGGATGGAATGATTCCCTCCTGTCTGCTGGTACAAAGCCTGTGTGTGTCTCAGTTTTACTGTATTTATTAATGATTGAAGATGATGGGGTAGAATGCCACATTCCCAGGTTTGCCATTGACATAGAAATAGGCAGCATTGTCAGCAGTGTAGCTAGAAGCAGAAATTACTAAGAGATATGAATGTCTTAAGTGAATGAGCAAAACTGTGGTGGATGGATTTCAATGTCAGCAAAAAAGAACAGAACAGAAACTTTATAGATATGAAAAACTAGAAACACTGGAGGTGCAAAGAGACTTGGCGGGGGTTGGGGCGGGGGTGGGGGGTTCCATGTCCATTTGAGTGCAGTGTAGATTTACCAGAATGATAACTGGACTCCAAGGGTTAATTACGAGGTGATATTACACAAGCTAGGTATGTATTCCTTCGAATTTAGGTGGGTCAGGGCTGATTTGATCACTGTTGTTGAAATATTAAAGGGAATTGATGGGGTAGTTTGGGTAAAACTATTTCGGTAGGTTGGGGAGTCTGGGACAAGTGAGCATAGTCTAAAAATGAGAGGCAGACATTTCAGGAGTGAAGTTAGGAAACACTTCTCCACACAAAAGGTGGTATTCGTTTGGAAATGTCTTCTGCAAATACTCATTGATGCAAAATCAATTGTTTATTTTTAAATCAAAGATTGACTTTATTGAATTCCTTCTGGAAATTTAAAAATACTTCTGTCGCTCTTTGTCCCTCAGTCACTCTGTCTGTGTGTGTGTGTTTCTGTCTGTCTGTGTGTGTTTCTGTGTCTGTATTTGTGTGTGTGTCTCCAACAGTTGCTCTCTGCTCTCTCAGAACCTCAGTAAAACTATACATACATCTGTTTACCATTTTAAGTCATAGATTGTGCATAGATCTTTGAATGTGGCAGGGCATATTGAGAGAGTGGTTAGTAAAGTATGTGGGATCTTGGGATACAAAAGCAGGGAAGTTTTGGTGAAACTTTATAAAGCTCTGGCGAGGCCCCAACTGGAGAAAACTGTGTCCAGTTCTGGTCACCACACTTCAGGAAGGATGTGAGGGTCCTTGAGAGGGTGCAGAGGAGATTTACCAGACTGGTTCCAGGGATGGAGAATTTAGCTACAAGGTTAAGGTGGAAAAGCTGGGTTAGTTTTCTTTAGAACAAAGGAGATTGAGGGGAGATTGAGGGGAGATTTAATAGAAGTGTATAACATTATAACAGGCTTCGATAAGTTAAACAAGGAAAAGCTGTTCCCATCAACAAATGTTACAAGGACTTGGGGACACAGATTGAAAGTTTTGTGCAAAAGATGCCGGGGGGAATATGAGGAAACACTGTTTTACACAGGGTGGTAATGACCTGGAACTCACTGCCCACAAGGGTAGTGGAAGTGGAGACGATCAATGACTTCAAGAGGAAGTTGGATGGTCACCTGAGAGAAATAGACTTGCAGGGCTACGGGGATCGAGCCAGGGAGTGGGACTGACAGCATAGCTCTGTGGAGAGCTGGCATGGACTCGATGGGCTGAATGTCCTCCTTCTGTGTTGGAAATGACTAAATCACTGTAAGACTCAGTGGTAATGAATGGAGTGGACGGAGAACCACAGTCTGATATTTTAAGCAGCGACTTACGGACACAAGGTGTATTGTATTAACTTACAATGCTTACTGTTATAACCTTGTAATGTATCACCATAACTGCTAGACTAACCTTTTTACATGTGTGAAATTCAGTGGTTCAATCCATATCATATTTTAGTTGAATTATTTGAAGTAACACAAAACCCTGAAATGTAAATACTGAACTCAGTAAGTGTAAGGTGCGGTGCCCAAGAGATCAGAAAGATTACTCACCCTTGGCTGAATGTTTTCAGAGTAATTTAAATAAAGCAGCCAGTTTAACAAGTAATAAAAGCAGAAAATACAGGTAACATTCCCCGGTTTAGGTAATATCTGGGATTTCACACTTTGCCTTAGTTTGTCAAGTAAGCCGTTTTCAGGGCTGACTAAAGGTCTCTGTACGAATAGACCAGCTTTAACAATAATAAGAGGCCAATCAACCTGCCGTCTCTTAATTCAATTTACTCACATTTGTTTCCTAACCCTTTCTGCCTTTTTACTGACACATATTCTCCCTCTCGCTAATAGAGAATAAATGTGTCTGAAATCAACAATTCTAAAAGGCCCGAGACCTTCCATTGTATAAATCCTCCTGGGGCATAAATGAACAGTATATTAATCTCATCTCTGTGATTATAACAACTCAAACATGACGACTAGGAGGTCATTCAATCCGTCTGTGTCTTAAACCCATTGACCAGCCTTTACACATTGTCTAACTCATCAGTCAGGTCCATCAATATGTTTTCACTTTTCAAATACACCCTCAGCATCCACAGTCGTTTCGGTGAGGATACAGATTTCCACTTTTCTTATTGGGGGAAGTGCTTCCTGACATCACCCTGATCAGCCTAGATCTGATTGTAAATTTATAACCCTGGTTAAAAGTAAACTTCAACAGAGATGCAGTGGAGTGTGAAAACAGGTGACCTGCTGTGTGAGAAGTAAAAGATAAACACCTTCGCAGAATCTCAGAGGCTCAGATATAGGTAGTGCCGAGGCAAATTAACTGGATGTTAAGGCCACATCACTTCTACTTGCTTTTACCAGGCGTTCACATTCGAGCTGATAGGAGTCCGAGTGTGGGAAGTCAGAGATTTTGAGATTCTGACCTGGTTTGGGTGGACAGATCGTTTCCTAATTGGGCAATTCAAACAATAGTGAGGTCACGATTGAATGAACTCAGTCTCCAGAGGCTTTTCTATGACCAGAAAATATAAGAAGGGATTCCATGGTCAAAACTCTCTGAAACTATTCTCAAATTTGAAGTTGGTAAGAAGTCCTGAGATGTACTTGTTAAGATAATGTATCATTTAATTCAACATCACACAATAACAATTCTCATCAGTACTGTTACATCATCCAGGAGGCAGTGACACAGAGGTGAAGTTTAATAAAACATTTCCAAGTGGAAGTCATTATACAAATCCAGGTGAGTACAGGTAACAAGTCCGTTCATCGACCCCTCAGTTTCCTCAGGATGTTTCACAGGGTCATTGCACCTTTTCACAATCTCATGGTTTGCAGTCTCAGGTGATTCCGTTTGAAAATTCAGTCCACAGTAAGTACACAATGTTTAATTTCCATGGTAACACCAGTACCTGATTGTGTCCCCTGATTTAGATTTGAGGGGGGCGATCTTCTTGATGGTTGGCTCAAGAGCTCTCTTAATGCCATCATACATTCCTCTGATGTTTCCGGTGTCTGAGGCCAGCTGAATATGACTGCATAGGTGTTGCCAGTAGTCGTTTGCGCAGCGCCTGGCTGTTCTTTGTGCAGTGCTTCTGGCTGCTTTAAGTGCTACGGATGTTAAATCGCTGGGGGCTTTCTTGTAGTTCAACAGTGCAATTCACTTAGCGGCTATGACAGGTTCCAGCTCTTCATTATGAGATTGAAACCAGTCTGCATTTCTCTTCGCACTTTTGCCGTAGGTGGTCAAGGCTGACTCATAGATGACGTCTCTGATGTGGGCCCACTTGGTCTCAGCATCCCCTGTGGGAGTGTTTTGAAGGACTGTTACAAGTGAATTTAGAAATTTTTGTGACAGCTGTGGGTGAGAAATTCTGCTCGTGTTGATGCGTGGGTGGCTCTTCTGCTTGGAATGATGCAACTTCTTTGGTCTGAGTCTAACCTTGCTGCACACCAGGGAGTGGTCAGTGTCGCAGTCCGCACTGTGGAAGCTGAGTGTGATTTGAGCACTGTTTAAGGAGGGTCGCCTTGTGACGATGAGGTCTAGCTGGTGCCAATGACGCGATCTTGGGTGCCTGCATGAAACCTGGTGACAGGGTTTAGTGTGAAAGAATGAGTTGGTGATGCAGAGGTTACGATAGGTACACAACTCAAGCAGTCTCTGCCCGTTCTCATTCATCCTTCCAACGCCATAGCGCTCAAGGCAGGAGGGCCATGAGTCATGGTCGGCCCCAACTCTGGCATTAAAGTCCCCCAGCAGGAACAGGTGTTCGGTATTAGGAATGCTGCTAATGATGTTATGGAGTTCCTCGTACAACTGATTTTTAGCTTCAGGTGGGGAGCAGAGTGTTGAAGCATAGATGCTGAGTAGATCTACTGGACCAGAGGTGGTGAGCAGTCGGATGGACAGTATGCGTTCCGAGCCATTTGAGGGAGGCTCTATCATGCTGAGCAAGGAGTTTCTGATGGCGAAACCCACTCCTTGCTGTCTTGGTTCTTCAGGATTCCTACCCTGCCAGAAGAAGGTGAAGTCTTGCTCTGCTAGAGATCCACTCGCGGGGAGGCGAGTCTCCAGAAGTGCTGCAATGTCTACATTGAGTCTCCTGAGCTCGTTGTTAATGATGGCGGTCTTCCGAGAATCGTTGATTTGTGTAAGGTCTTCCGACAGCCCAGGACACATAGTTCTGACGTTCCAGCTTGTAAAACGAAGGGCTGGTACCTTCTTTCCTTTTTTCGTGTTGTTTGGTGTGGTGTATCAGTCCACCTTTCGGGCAATGACCCTGAGCTCCAAGCACCCATTGAAGCAAGTGGAATGTGATGGGACAGAACCTTATTGACCGGGGGCTGCCCTGTTTGAGGCGGGCGGTAGCTGTCCAGTGAGGTGCGATGACCTCTCCCACCAACAAAGGCAACCCATGGCGCCCAGTTTCTACGCCAATTTATCTGGACTTATAACCCGTAACTGCTGCCTTCCGTGTTGTTTCAGTCGCTGTGAGGTGACTATGGAGTGACCTCTCCATGGCGCATGCCTGGGCAAATTTATGGAGGTTGAGAGATGCCCAGTCATCAAAACCCCCCTCTCGGCCTTCCTGGTGGGGTCCAAAGGAGTGCAGGGCACGACGTTTGGCACCGGTATGGCTGCAGGAACTGCCAGAAATATGCCAAAGGTGACACATGACCGCCTTCGGGGTTCCGCTCCGGATTTTCTGTTAGGGTCCTGAAATCACTCTGCCACATTGTGGGCAGCTAGTCTGGCTCAGTTGGTACCAGTTGCTCTGAGTCAAAATTAGCCTTGGTCTCTCCCGAGATGTCCACAAGGCAGTGGGGTTGCTAGGGCCCCTACACAGGTGTAGGATGATGCCGGTGGGAGGAGGGGATGCGAGGGGGAGGGGTGGAGGGAGGGGGTGTGAGGGGGAGCCGGGAAGGGGGATGTAAGTGGGTGGGGGGTTGCAGGGGAAGGGGGTGCAGGGGGAAGGTGGTGCGAGGGGGGCGCTGGGACAGGGTTGTGAGGGGGTGAGCTGAGAGGGTGGAGCAGGGAAGGGGACGGGGGGTGGGGGTGGAAGGGGGGGATGGGGGAGGGGAAGGGTGGGGAAAGCGGGTGCAGGTAATAAGCCATTTCCTCAGTGCCCACCATCGACGTCTGGAAAGTTCATCCACGTTCTTCAGGAGGTGAAGCATCTTTTGGCAGACTTACAAAGGTGATTATATTTGCTAAGGGTTTTTTTGCAGTGGTTTAAATAAAGGCATGCAGCATTGGCGACAGTGCGCTGCAGATGCTCTCCGAGCCATCTCCCGCGGGCGCTTTGAAGTTGCGGCCGGGGGGGCCGTTCGTGGATTTTTTGGGTGTTCGGGGCACCTTTTCTCAGGACTTCTCTCGGGTCCCGCTGCTCCTTCTTCACCTCAATGGACTTACCGCATGCCGTGGCTGCAGACACTCTGGGCGGTGAAGACAGCAGGATCGGAGATTAAAGTATCGACAGCTGTGCTCGTCAGTTTCATCCGGATCAATTTTGTTGAGAAAACAAAGAGTAGGTGTGGCTGAGGGAGGGCAGTGGGCCCTCTAAACTAACTGTTAGCCTTTAGATAGGGCTAAAATGAACTGATTTAAAGAGCCAGGGGAGTTTAAGAGGGTAGATTGTGGGAGAAAACACTAGGAATGGGAGCAGATGGCCATGGATAGAGTTGAACAGCAAGGGAGCTTCCTGGGGAGCTTACTAGCCATTTATCAGCCCAAGTCTGTATGTTGCCCAGATATGTTTAGAGATACAGCACTGAAACAGGCCCTTTGACCCACCAAGTCTGTGCCAACCATCAACCCCCCATTTATACTAATCCTATACTAATTCTATATTCCTGCCACATCCCCACCTGTCCCTATATTTCCCTACCACCTACCTATACTAGGGGCAATTTATAATGGCCAATTTACCTATCAACCTGCAAGTCTTTGGCATGTGGGAGGAAACCAGAACACCCAGAGGAAACCCACGCAGACACAGGGAGAACATGCAAACTCCACACAGGCAGTACCCAGAATTGAACCCGGGTCGCTGGAGCAGTGAGACTGCGGTGCAACCACTGCGCCACTGTGCCGCGGATGCATATGAACACAGACTACCTCACTATCTGAGGTGCTCTGAATGGTGTTGAATATTGTACATCCTTCAGAGAACATCTGAGCTATGCCTTTAGGGTGGAGGGATGTGCATGCGGCTGAAGATGGTTGGGCTGAGGACACTATCCTGAGGAACTCCTGCAGTGATGTCCTGGGACTGAGATTTATTTATTTATTTTTTATTTCGAGATCCAGCACTGAAACAGGTCCTTTGGCCCACCGAGTCTGTGCCGACCAACAACCACCCATTTATACTAACCTTACATTAACCCCACATTCCCTACCACGTCCCCACCATCTACCTACACTAGGGGCAATTTAAAATGGCCAATTTACCTATCAACCTGCAAGTCTTTGGCTGTGGGAGGAAACCGGAGTACCAGGTGGACACCCACGCAGTCACAGAGAGACCTTGCAAACTCCACACAGGCAGTACCCAGAACTAAACCCGGGTCACTGGCGCTGTGAGGCTGCACTGCTAACCACTGCGCCACCCTTTATGATTGACTTCAGACAGCTACAGCCATCTTGCTTTGTGTTAGGCATGACTCCGAGTGCAAATGCTTCCCCAATTCCCATTGGCTCCAGTTTTACTAGGGCACCTTGATGCCACAAATGGTAAAATGCTGCCTTGATGTCAAGCGCAATCACTCTCACCTAATCTCTGGAGTTCAACTCTTTTTTCCATGTTTGCACTGCAGCTGTAATATGCTCAGGAGCTGAGTGGTCCTCGTGGAACCCAAACTGAGTGTCATTGAGCTGGTTATTGCTGAGAAAGTGCTGCTTGTTAGCACTGTCAACAACACCTTCCATTACTTTGTTGATAATTGAGAGTAAACTGATGAGGCAGTATTTTTACGGATTGGATTTGCCCTGTTCTTTTGTATTCACGACATACCTGGGCAATTTTCCACACTGCCGGGTAGATGCCAGTCTTGTAGTTGTACTGGAGCAAATTGGCTGGAGGCACGGCTAGTTCCAGAGCACAAGTCTTCAGTACTATTACTGGAATATTGTCAGAGCCAATAGCGTTTGCAGTATCGAATGCCTTCAGGTGTTTCCTGACATCAGGTGGAGTGAATCAAATTGGCTGAAGACTGGCAGCTGTGATGCTGGGGACATCAGGAGAAGGCCGAGATGAATCAGCCAATGGCAGTTCTGCCTGAAGATGGTTGCAAATGTTTCAGCCTTGTCTTTTGCACTGATGTGCTGGGCTCCCCTGGCATTGAGGATGGGATATTTGTGGAGCCCCCTCCTGTTTGTTGTTTAATTGTTCACCACCATTCATGACAGACAGGACTGTGGAGCCTGCTTAGCTTAGCTCTGCCTATTGTATGCTGCTTCCGTTGTTTCGTATGCATGTAGTTCTGTGTTGTAGCTTCACCAGGTGGCCACCTCATTTTTAGGTATGGCTGGTGCTGCTCTTGGAATACTCTGCTGCACTCTTCATTAAACCAGGGTGGGGGAGTCCAGAACCAGTGGTCATAGTCTAAGGATACAGGGAAAATCTTTCAGGACTGAGATGAGGAGAAATCTCTTCACCCAGAGAGTGGTGAGCCTATGGAATTCACGATCACAGAAAGCAGCTGAAGTCAAAACATTGTATGTTTTCAAGAAAGAGTTAGATACAGCTCTTGCGTCGAAAGGGATCAAAGGGTATGGGGCCAAAGCGGGAACAGGTTACTGAGTTGGATGATCAGCCATGATCATCATGAATGGCGGAGCAGGCTCGAAAGGCTGAACGGCCGACTCCTGCTCCTATTTTCTATGTTTCTTTGTTTCATGCTCCACATTATTACTGCAAATATGGTTTGCCCATTCTGTATGAAATTTAGAATTCTCCATGATTACTGTATTAGCCCATTTATTTTCCCATGCTCTCAGTCATAGGAACTCCTGGCAATTTATTCAAACAATTATCTGTTGAATCAGAACTTGTTGAAACTAAAACCTGCTGCTTGTGCGATTTCGAAGCATTTTTATCTGAATGTCTCCATTACATAAAGTTAATGTTTGATGTGGTTCAGTCAGATCTACTGATGGATGGTTGAACCAGTTGTGCACCAGATACATTTGAATCCCAAAGATGGAGGTCGGACCAGAAGGAATTTACCGGGATCCGGGTCATCACTGGGGGAGGGGTAGATCGACAGCAATAGAAATATTATGACAAATGCCGAGCCAATAGTTGGTAACTTAAAATTATAATAGTAAATTACTGAGGGGAGAGTTTGGTGCAGTGACACACACAAGCAGAAGTGGTGTTGGAAGTGGGTTGTGAAGGATATGTGTATTTGATTGAAGATGACTTTGTTTGTTGTTGAGACAATTGTAGACAGGCCAGTGAGATGACCAGATATAGTGGGAACAAAAGGAACAGCAGTAGATCATTTAGTCTATTGCGCCTGTTCCGAAATTCAATGAAGTCATAAAGTCATATACAGCACAGAAGGAAGGTATTCGGCCCATCAAGTCCATGCTGGTTCTCGCAGAGCAATCCAGTCAGTCCAACTTCCTGGCTCGATATCTGTAACCCTGGAAGTCTATCTAATTTCATTTTGAAATTATCTGCTTCCACCACCTTTGTGGGCAGCAGGTTCCAGGTCATTGTGTAAAAATGTTCTTCCTCACATTCCCTCAGCATCTCTTGCCCCAAACCTTTAATTTGTATCCCCTAGGTCTTGTACCATCAATTAATGGGAACAGCTTTTCCTTGTTTAACTTATCTAAGCCTGTCATAATCTTGTCTATCTCTATCAAATCTCCCCTCAAGCTCCAAGGAGACCAGCCACAACTTTCCCAACCTAACCTTGTGACTAAAATCCCTGGAACCATTCTGGTAAATGGCTGATTTACAACCTAGCTCCATGTGCCCACCTTTGCCCCAGATTCCTTTAATATCTTTGGAAAACAAAAACCTCTCAGACTCAGTTTTAAAATTAACAACGGATTTATCATCAATTGCTGTTTGTGTGAGAAAGTTCCAAACTTCTACCATCCTTTATGTGTTGAAGTGTTCCTTAATTTTAGTCCTGAACTGCCTGGCTCTAAATTTTAGACTATACTGCCTAATCTGAGAATCCCAACCAGCAGAGTTTCTATTTATCCTATCAATTCCCCTTTATCTCTTGAAATCTTCAATCAAATCACCCCTTAACCTGCAAACTTCCAGGAAATGCAAGACAGTTTGTGTAATCTATCCTTGTAATTTAAACTTGGACTCAAGGTATAATTCTGGTAAATCTACCCTCCGCTCCCTCAAGACAAATATATCCTTCCTCAGGTGTGGTGTCCAGAACTGCTCACAATTCTCCAGGTATGGTCTAATCAGGGCGTTGCATAGCTGAAGCATGACTTCAATCTCAATGTATTCTAGTCGTCACAATATAAAAGGTTAGCATTTGATTAGCTCTTTTCATTATTTTCTGTAGCTGTTCATGTCATTTTAACAATTGTTGCACATAGATCCCCAAGTCTCTTTGAGCCTGAACTGTTTCTAACTATCACTCATTTAGAGTTTACATGTTCTATCCTCTTTAGGTCTAAAGTTGGTGACACCAAACAGTTCTTTATATTGAAATCCACTTTCCAGAGATTGTCCATTTACTTACTATATTCACAACTGTTGGTAATTTGATATTACTAGCTACGTTGCTTATTATGCCACCTATCTTTGTGTCATCACAACTTTGGCTGTCGATGAAATTTGAAGTAACAGTCAATTAACCATTTAATCCCTTCCCAAATGATACAAAGTGATAACCTGATTGGTGACAGTGGTTATATTTTATTCAGGATAAATTAGACTTGCCACAGGCTAATGGCTGAGCAGCAGTATCAAAGCACCATCACCATTATTGCCCTGTGCAGAAGCACAATGAGGCAGCGTTAATAAGTAATCTCATAGTAAAAGATCTGCTGGGGAAAGAGTGATCACAATACAATTGAATTCCATTTTAAATTTGAGTGACATTCGCCAGTCTCAAAAAAGAATCTTAAACTTAGACAAAGCCAATTACACAGGTATGATGGGAGAGCTGACTCAGGTTGATTGGATAAACGGAGTAATCACAATGGCGGTAAAAAAAACAGTGGGAACATTTAAAGAAACATTTCAAACTGTTCAAAAAAAAATACGTTCCATTGAAGAACAAAAACTCAGCTCGTAAGCTCTATCCATGCTTTACTATAGAAGTTAAGAATAAAATTATATTCACGGAGTGATGCTTGAAAACACAGAGCGTGAGCAGAGTGGCAGGGAATGAATCACTGAAGCGGCAATGCGGGAGTGAGCAGCCGAAGGGCGGCGGGGGAAGGGGCAAGGCCTGGAGTGAACAGCTGAGGGAAGGCAGCAGCGAGGTGGGGGTGGCGGGGCGGGGTGGTGGTGGTGGTGCGTGCAGATGGGTGTGGGAGGTAACGTTGAAGAGAAGCGTGATGGCAGGAAGGAGTGGGGTAATGTTGGGGGTGAGATGGAAGCGGCAATTGCAGCCATTGAGGACGTTTGGCTTTAATTTTTTTTTGTGACAAATTGATCAGCGCCATTTGTCTGACTGGAAGCTGCCTGAGACATGGTAGTGACGAGGCTGCATTTGCGCATCCGCCAGTACCGCGCCACCTAGTGGTTGCGTTTTCAGCAAATGCAGCCATTATTAAATGGAGCCCATTCACATTGAAAGTAAGTCTTGTGCTGGGTGTATGGCTTTTAATAAGTTTCTAGAATATAGGAGTGAGATTACATTTGTTTATTGAGCACTCAGTACATGCAATAGTATGTAAACATAGAGGTGAAATGTATAAATTACAGCCACACTAGATGACGGATGCTTGGGGATTAAATATTGCGACCATTCTGAATTCAGTGCCTTCGGCTTTTAAAAAATTCAAATGCTCATTACAAACTAATCGTTTTGATGTGTTTCTCTCAGTCCACCATGTGGAATTCCAGACCATTCTGTGTTACATTATTATATCAAAGTTAAAATTCAGCTTCATTTAAGGAGAATTTAATTTACTTATTCTTTATGAGTTATGATAATCTTCCTTACTGAACGAGCTGTTTTTACATTGGTCTAACCAATATTATAACGCTAGTTCTCTATCTCACCGGTACTTTCAATTTTGGTCGATATCATTGCAACTCTATGAAGTGAAAGGTGAAATTATCAATCTAACTTTGTCTCTTTATCATTGATGTCAATTCAAATGATGAAGTATGACATATGTTTCCTTTGCAGAACTAGGACCTTCGCACAAGATTTCCATTGATTGACGTTCTCTGAAATTTATGAATCGGAATACAACAGCAAGTTTTCAATTATGCTTCTCACTTCCTGAAACTGACCACTGTAGGTTCAGTCCTGGTCTAAGAATCCAATGGTACTTCAGGGTAACATACTTCCCTGTTTAATAGGAAAAGACTAAATATTGATAATTCTAAAATATAAAGAAAAGAACACAGCATAATATTGTCAGACTTCAGCACAGTATGATTAACCGTCAGCTCAAAGTGTCCCAATCACTTGGCTTTAGAATATTTAAGGACATCTCTAAACAACATTTCATCAACATCATATGACCATCTCGAAGTATTCAATTGCACAGATCCCTACCCAGGTCTTTACATATTAAACTGCCCAGAGCCACAGTACAGATTTCTTGTCATGGTGTTGTCAGCGTGACAGGCCATGTTTTGGGCCCGTTCTTCGGAGCATCCTCATCATGCATGTCTCAGATTGGTTGTTTCAGGTGCACTACTGCACACAGCGATTCCCAAGATCATCCAGCATGAGACATCCGATACACATCCTTCCTCTCCTTTCTGGTTATCTTTCTTAGATCCAGGGGTCTGAACTTGTTTGATTACAATCTCTGCTGGATGAACTTGATGTTTCCAGTAGAGGGCAAGCTTTCAAATATATTCTTCTCTGCTCAGCAAAAGCAAGAACACAACCATCTGCCAGAGAAAACTAACAATTAAATACCTTAACTGCACTTTACTGACTTTTCTGCATTGCATTTCATCTGCCACGTGTCTCTCCATTCAACCAGACTGCCTTTGTCCTCTTCAAATCTCTCTCTGCCCTCCTCACAGTTCACAGTACGTCGAAGTTTCATGTCCTCAACAAGCTCTGAAATGTTGATTTGCACACCCAAGTCTAAGTTATTTACATATATCAAGAATAGCAGTGACCCTAGCATTGACCCCTGGGGACCCCCCACTCTATACCTCTCTCCAGCCCGAAAAGCAACCACCACCGGTATATTGTTTGCTGCCACGGAGCCAACTTTATATCCATGCTGCCACTGTTCCATGGGCTGTCACTTTTCTCACAAACCTGTTTTGTGGTACTTTGTCAGAAGCATTTTGAAATTTCATGTACACCACATCTACCTCATTACTCTCATTACTCTCGGTCACGAGATCAATATATTTATCCACTCTAGTCAAAATCGATTTGCCGTTAACAAATCCTTGCTGCCTTTACTTAATTAATTTACAGTTGTCCAAGTGGCTGTTAACTTTCTTCCGGTTTATCTTTTCTAAAAGCATTCCCATCACCGAGATGAACTGACTGGCCTGTATTTGCTGGGCTTATCATTGCACCATTCTTTGAACAAGTATGTATAATTTACAATTCTCCAGTCTTCCAGCACCAGCCCTGTATCAGGAGACAGTGGCCCATTCTACTGGTCCAGGTTACAATGGTGGTGAATCTGATGGGGAGACCAGAGTCAGCAATATTCTTACCAAAACTTAGAACCATTTCCCATAGCCACGACTGTAATACATTGTTTATTCACTAAAGGGAACATTTTCATTCAATTAAACAGATGTATCTCATACCAGTGCCTGCGGTCTGAGGATGGTAACGCTGTTCTGCTGAAGATCAATCCTGAATATTATCTTTGAAGACTGAGAGGAATATTCGCTGCTTTAGCAGGAAACGATTCTGTTCATCCGGGGAAAGCAGAAGACATCAAACACACGGCAGAAAATGTAAGCAATGTTTTCTCATACTTGCTCATTTTCATAACAACAATCCTATTCCGTAAAACATAAAGAATGTCATTCTAAAACTGAACACGGGGTCGAACTAAACTCTAGTTAGGACAGGACGTTTTGCTTGGATTCTTTTTTTCATTTTGAAAACAATCTCACAGCCAGTGTCCACGGAGATTTCATCACCTTCTTCAGCTCTTCCCTGAATTTAGTTTGAGTAGCGGCATAAATACACGTATTTGTGCAGGAACTCAAATACTGAAGCATAACTACGGTTTGAGTGGCGATGTATGGCAGGAGATGTATAATCGGGTCGGTAATGCACGGCTATGCTGCTCGTTGCATGGCTCACGGCAGACGGTAGATTTAACAATATAAAACTGGCAGATACAGTGAACAGTAAAATAATGGATTTCTTTCTATTCTCCATCTCTTGATCTCTCGGACTTTCACTGCTGTGAGTCCGGAGTCCCCTGCGCGCTCTACTGGTTATTAAAATACGTCTGACTGTCAAAACGTTTAACAGTAATATCAGAGCAAAGAGAAGCCATGTAGAAATGATATTCTGTAAGAGGAGGTACGCTGCACCTGCAGGCGATGAAATAAAAGCCACACTGGGGCGGATAAACCAGTGAATATTGTTAATTATTTGCTTATGTTCGTACACAAACCAAAAGGGGATGGTCTGTGAATATATCAGGATGGAAAGGGTTGTTAATACTGCCGCTGCAGTTCTCACGGTGCAATACTTTCTTTTTAACTGCTGACAGCATATAGCTACAAGTCGATCAAATGTGAAGGAGACTGTAAACCACATCGACATACCGTGGTTGGTACAAAGCATGTAGATCATGAACTTACAGACGGCAGTGTAGGAGAGGAATGAATGTGGAAAGCGTTTACTCAAAATATTATACCCGATTATATTAAAGAGCATGACCAGTAGATCTGCTGTTGCCATGGCCACCATGTAGACAGAAATACACTTGGAGAGGCCGCAATTTCCTCTGGAGAGAATGACAATTGTCAATAGGTTTGCTGCAAGAAAGAGGGAGAAGATTTAAGTTACGGAGACAGGCAGACACTTTCAAGAGCATGTTGTGAGCAAAATGACATATGTGTGTTTGTACTTAGACTGAATCTTATTTATAATATTGACAAGCATTGACAGCTTTTCTTTCAAACCAATAAATGATTATAATCTCACTACCCTTCCAGCATACTTCATTCAGACCATATCAAGGCCACAGGACGAGGTTTGCCCAGAGGCCGTAGCATGAATGGCAACGGAAAGCAACCCCCATCACCACCCAGTCACAGAGGGTGTATTGGCTTTGGGCGGGAGTGTAAACCAGAATTATCAGATCAGTGTCCATCATTCTTCTCTGCCAGTATAATTTCCACAGCAAATTGAGCTCCATTACTATAATCTGCGGCCCAGGTCAAGCCAGAGTACCTCACAGAGACAGACAGTACTGTTATAAATAATAGTCCATTCGAGGGAAACTTTAGATGGCTTTATAAATTGTTAATATTTAGCTGTCAATAAATTGATGGATTTCCATACATAAATTCAAACACATATTTTATTCCTCTGTTCAACAGTAAAGTCATCTTGCAATGAGGCTTGGGCCGTTTGATTCTGCAGCCCAGTTTGATATGATACCAGTGCGGTCCCATGCGGCGATAGATGGAGTTTTAAATTAGCTTCTTCAGTTTATTTGGAGATAGGAATCTCGCTAACAGCATCAGATGTCTGCAGTATTCAGTACAATTTCCAAACCATTATTGCAAGGACATGAATTCAAAAAGAACTTTCAGCTGAGACAAAACATTCAATTTAGTTCAATCTTCGGCACGTTTTCCATTTCAAATGGCTCGAAGGAGCTGCTCGGGAACGGAGCGGGAGCTGGTGGAAGAAGAAAGGTTATTTCAGCCGAGGGAAGGGGAGTGGCTCCCTGAGCTGCAATCGTTAGAAAAAAAATATTTCCCAATCTCTCTTAGTTGGACTTGCCTGTAGTCCGAAGAACTGTCAACTGAAGAAGAGAAGGAATAACGCTACAAAAAAAATAATTACATTGGACTCCAAGGAACACATTCGTCTGTGAGCTGTTGGCGAGAAACGGTAACAACATTGCCCTCCCGCAGTATAACGAGAAAATTAAACGCCTTATATTCACGAAACGCCAACTGGAACAGTGCCTCACCCGTTGTTCAATCTGGTGAAATTCCCACTGACATTCCGGCTCTGCAGTAAAGACATTCTCGTGATCCGTTAAATAACCATTAACAGTGAGATAATCAACAGCTATTGGACAAAAGGACTTACCTGGGGCACCAAAGGTAGCAATAAGAGGGTAGTAAACGTCCTTTACCTGTAGAATTATTGGCCGCTGCATTTTGTCGAAGAAGGTGCGAATTCTGTCCAGCTTCGTAATTCTGACAGCACTATATCCGAAATCCATCAATGCTCCCCCTTTATAGAACAATCCGTGCCCAAGTGAGAAAATGAGGTGACACAATAATTAGCATTTGTTACAGTCACTTCACAAACTGGAAAGCCATGGGGAAATTGTGCCGCTCAGTCCTTGCAACTACTGCCATTAAATTATATCAACAGCAAGTAGTTCTCGAGGGAATGTGTGCTGCGCATGCCCTCTGAACGCTCAACGAAACATTGCACCTGGAAACTATTTTGTGTTCTCGAAGCCTTATATCAGTTCTGTTAAGTCTTCACTGATTCATTGTAGAATTTAGATTTATGCTACACTTGGATGATTAGTAGCGATGACTGGACTCTATCATACTGATGATGACTTCTCAATAACATTGTGGATTGTGGTTCACTTCTAACATTATTAGTAATGATCATATTCTAACCTTCATGATGGTAATGCTAGTGTGACATTACTGTTGCTAATCTACTCAGACATTATCAGTAACGAATTTAATCTAACATTACTGATAGTGACCACACACCAACAGTACTGGTGATGCCCTACTTCAGCATTACTAATACTGCCCCCAGTCAAACATAACTGAAGGTAACTATACACTGATATCAATGGTGATGACCACATCCTGTCATTAATGATGGTGATCCTGTACTAACATTACTGGCGATCACCCTACTTTAACATCATTGGTGGTGATCCTTTTACATCAATAGTAGTTACGTTGCCCGAACGTCAGTGATTGTGAATCTATTCTACTTGTATTGTTGTTGACCTTTACAAAACAGTAATATTAGCAGCCCTATTGTAACATTATTTGTGACGAGCCCACTCCATTATTGCTGGTGGTGATTCTACTCCCGATAGTGACCCTATTCTAACGTTGCAAGTGGTGATTTTACTGTAACATTACTGATGGTAACCTTACTCTAAAATTGCTGGTGGTCATCATACTCCAACATGGCTGTTGGTGACTCTATTATAACATTATAACTGGTGATCCCACTGTTACATGTCAGGTAGTACCCCTACTCCATATTATTGGCCATGAAGCTACTCCAGTTGGAGTATTCAGATGACTGGCCCACATTAACAACTTTATTATAAGTGAAAGGCGTTGAATCCCATGCCATTCAGCTTAGAGCTTTAAGGGTGTCCCCATTAGCAGAAGCTGCAAAAGAAGGCAGCTCGTCTCACTGCCGAGAAGCATCTCCATTCCAAGATCCAACTCGCAGACTTTTAACTGTAACTGCTTTCATACAGACTGGCGAGTTCCATAACCTCACCCACCATCCCTTTTGCAGCTCGGAAGGATTCTTATTGTGTTTACTTTCCTCACAATGATGAGGCGATGCCTTCATCCACTGTCATGGTTTTATTTTGTCTCCACCACGAGAGACACTTTAATCCCTCTGTATTCATTCTGCGTTCAAAGTTTAATTTTCTTGATTGATGCCAGAATGCAGTCGTAAGGACATTTTACAAAGGAGCACCATTTATATTGAACCTTCTGAGATCCATATAGCTATTGGATGGACCATCTTCATTCATCTCACAGGAACCAATAACTTTCAATATCACAGAGAGAATGGATCAAATTAAAAGTTTCAGAGGCCGCTCTCTCACACACTCGTACAATCCCCTCCTCTCTCTTCTATTGTCTCTCAGTCTCCTTCTGTCTATCTGTCTCTACTGATATCCCTCTCTCAGAATCATACAAGCACAGAAGGTGGCGATTCGGCCCATCGTCCCTGCACTGGGTCTGCGAACGAGCAATTCACTTTGTACCATTTTCCTGCCTTCTCCCTATAACTTTGCACATTCCTCCTTTTCATATAATAGTACAATTCCTTTCTGAATGTTTCAATTGAAGCTGTCACCTCCACATTCTCAGGCAGCGCATTCCAGACCTCAACCACTCGCTGATTGAAAAAGGGTTTCCTCATGTTGCTTCAGCTTCTCTTACCTATTACTTTAAATTACTTTTACATTCTCGATCGATTCATGAGTGGGAAGTTTTTTCATATCTAGTCTTTCCGACCCTTCATGATTTTGAATACCTCAATCAAATCACCTCTCAGCCTTCTCTTCTCCAAGGAAAACAGTCCTAACTTTTCCAATCTATCATCATAACTGAAATTCCTTATCCCTGGAACCATTACCGTGAACCTTTCCTGTACTCTCGCCAATAACCTCATATCGTTCCTAAAGTGCAATGCCCAGAACTGGATGCAATACTCCAGCTGAGGCCGAAATAATGTCTTATATCAGTTCTTGTATTCTATGTCCCTAATTCTAAAGCCCAGGAAGCTGAATGTTTTTTTTTAACTGGTCTCTCATTCTGTCCTGCCACCTTCAATGAGTTATGCATATATACACCGAGGTCCCTCTGCTCCTGCACTCACTTATGAATTGTACCCTTTATTCTATATTGACTCTCCATGTTCTTCCTACCAAAATGAATCACTTCACATTTCACTGAATTAAGCATGATCTGCCACTTATAATCCCATTACACCAACTTGTCTATGTCCATTGAAGTTCTACACCATCCTCCCCACAGTTCACAGTGCTTCCAAGTTTTGTATCATCTGCAAACTTTGAAATTGTGCCCTGTACACCCACTTCTAGATCAATGCGTGCAAATCTGGTCGCCACACTACCAGAAGGACGTGGAGGCTTTGGAGAGTGTACAGAGGAGGCTTACCAGGATGTTGCCTGGTCTGGAGGGCATTAGCTATGAGGAGAGATTGGAGAAACTCGGATTGTTTTCACTGGAACGACGGAGGTGGAGGGGCGACATGATAGAGGTTTACAAAGTTATGAGCGGCATGGACAGAGTGGATAGTCAGAAGCTTTTTCCCAGGGTGGAAGAGTCAGTTACTAGGGGACATAGGTTTAAGGTGCGAGGGGCAAAGTTTAGAGGGGATGTGCGAGGCAAGTTGTTTACACAGAGGTGGTGAGTGCCTGGAACTTGCTGCCAGGGGAGGTGGAGGAAGCAGATACGATAGCGATGTTTAAGAGACATCTTTTGACAAATATATGAAAAGGAAGAGAATAGAGGGATATGGGCCCTGGAAGTGCAGACGTTGTTAGTTTCGGCAGTCATCAAGATCGGCGCAGGCTTGGAGGGCCGAATGGCCTGTTCCTGTGCTGTACTGTTCTTTGTTCTTTGTTCTATTAATATATATCAGGAAAAGCAAGGGTCCCAACACTGCTCCCTGGGGAACTCCAATACAAACCTTCCTCCAGCCCAAAAGACATCCATTCACCGCCACTCTTTGTTTCCTGTCACTCAGCCAATTCTGTATCCATTTTGCCACTATACATTTTATTCCATGAGCTATAACTTTGTTCACATGTCTGTTATGTGGCACTGTATCAAACGCCTTTTGACAGACCATGTACACCACATCAACTATATTGCCCTCATCTGCCCTCTGTTTTAGCTACTCAAAAAAACTCAAGCAAGTTAGTTAAGCATGATTTCCCTTTAAGAGATCCAAGCTGGCTTTCCTTAACTAACTCGTATTTGTCCATATGACGATGGATTTTGTCCCAAATTATTGTTTCTAGAAGATTTCCCACCACCGAAGTTAAACTGACTGGCCTGTAGTTACTGGGATTATCTTTACCGACTTTTTTGAACAATGGTGTAACGCTTGTAATTCTCCAGTGCTCTGACACCACCCCAGAGTCTCAGGAAGACTGAAAAATTATGGCTCGTACCTCTGCGCTTGCCACCCTCACTTTCCTCAGTATACCTGGATGCATCTCATCTGGTTCTGGTGTCTCATCCACTTTAAGTACAGAGAGACTATCTAATACTTGCTCTTTATCAATTTTAAACCAATCTAGTGTCCGACGTAACTCCTCTTTCGACATTGCCTGGATTGCATCTTCTTCCTTGGTGAAGACACATGCAAAGTGTTCATTTAATATCTCAGCGATGCCCTCTGCCTCCATGTGTAAATCCCATTTCTGGGCCCTAATCGGGCCCGCTGCACCTTTTGCCATGCTTTTACTATTTATAGGCCTATAGCAAACTTTGGGATTTCCCTTAATGCTAGCTGCCAGTCTCTTTTTATGCTCTCTCTTTGCTTTTCTCATTTGCTTTCTCACTTCCCCTCTGGATCTTCTATTTTCAGGCTGATTTTCAATAGCATTTTCTACCTGACATCTGTCATAAGCACGCTTTTTCTTCTTTATCTTAATCTCTACCTCTTTTGACATACAGGGAGCTCTAGATTTGTTTGCCCTACCTTTCCCCTTCGAGGGAACATACCTTTACTGTGCCCGAACTATCTCTTCTTTGAACGTAACCCATTGTTTATCGATTGGTTTTCCTGTCAGCATTTGACTCCAATTTATTCACCCCAGCTCCATTCTTACCCCCGTGAAGTTGGCCTTCTCCCAGTTAATTATTCTTACACTGGATTGCTCTTTGTCCTTTTCCACAGTCAGTCTAAACCTTATGATACAATGACTGACAACATTCTGTTGGAGAAAATTTTCCTGAACATACTCTAGGAACTCTTGCCTTCACTGTCGTTTACACTACTCTGTTTATGCTTAATTTCACCATCTTTGTCATTCATAAAATGTTGTTCAAATTAACATTATACTTTCTCCTATTTATATGGACTAAACTCACTCACAGGGTCAGCTGCCAACTCCAGCTCCTGTCCATGGTAACTCCAGCTGATGAATTGCAACCAGGGGTTAAAGCCTGTCTGCAGGTGACAACACGAAAAGAACAGAAGCCAATCACACAGCAGCCAGCACAAGCCTCGCCCTCTCACTGTTTTGCAGGGTCACATGACCAGGCTGGTCCTGCTGCAATCGCACTGGACTGACGGGCAGGTTACAGAATCAACCCAATACAGTGAAGGCTGTGTCAGCTACCCCAGGTCCTGTCTAAACATGGCCCTTGTAAAGAATACAGCCTTCAATAATTAGCCTTATCAATCTTCTCTCACGACTTTAATGTGAAACCTCAATCTCCAATGTCTGCCCCACCACACGTCCACCTGTTGCTTGATCGAACCAAAGAAATGGCAAGATGATTTTTTTTTGTTCAAAACAGGATGCAGCAAGGAGATGCTCTGCAAGTAATAGAGAAAAAATGTTCCAAGGGCAGTGCTGCTGTATTTAGATTTAAATGAGCAAGATGGATGTTGATGTTCGTGATTGGATAAGTCTGACCTCTTTGACATCAGTCTTTTTTCTCTGCTCTGAAAATGTGCAGTCAGGAAATATATGACATCTGAAGGACGGACGGGGTCATCGAAAAGGAGCCAAAATAAAAATTGAAGAGGGAAACGGTGGAACATTACCTGTCCTTCATGTCATACACTCGCAGTACATCAGAAGCAATCACAGGAAATGCAGAATAGGTGCGCATCGGACACACAGGGATGAACCCCAGAGGTTGCGAATGGGGTCACAGATTTTTTGCTGCACTCTTCCAGGGTCAGTTCCTGTGAATGGGAATTTTCGTTGTTTTATGCCCTTCTCTGCCAGTGTGTGGGATGTACCAGATTACAAGCCAATACGTGTACATAAACTAAATGGTCAATCATCGTATCAGTCAGTCAGATAAAACAATTTAAATCAAGAAGGAAACTACTTACCCCAAACAGCAATCTCCACCACCTATTATTCATCCTTTGACGATGTGGCAAGACATTTAACAACTTCTGTTGAGATTTTTGCCTCGTATACTTTTTCCACTGAGCATTTATTTTATGAACCTGTAGAACAGAAAGGGAAAAAAACAGCGATGAGTCCGCCAATCCAAGGAGCATCCAGATATTTTGCTGATTCCAACATAAAACCCAGAGACCAGTAGGGAAACATCCAACACTATAAAAGTAGTAAGATTAAAGAAAAAGAATTCTGCCAGGCATGAGCTGCAATAATGCAGAAAAATAAATTTGCAATTAGCGGAATTTGCTCCACTCTATAATTTGGCGCCAGGATTCTCTTTGTTATGTGGTAGAGTATTTTTCTTTTACAGTTATCTGTCACCATTCTCTTGGTTGGACAGTTGTAAAGATCGTCTGAGGTTCCTGCAGGGGTGCGGATGGATTACTACCGACCTTTTTAGATCTCCTATACTTTGTTGCCAATCACTCACAATACCCTCAATCAGAGAGAGCGAGCCAAGAGAGCTGCTGATAACTTCCTCATGCAGCCTTTCAAAATATTCCTACCTGAAGAAACATCTACTCGGAGGCACTGTTAGCATCCCCACCCCTCTAATCACACTGCCGTTGTGATGTCAAGTCACAAACTCTACACCACACTTCCACAGGGCAATTTGGATATCCCACAGGTGGAGAGACAGCATCGTGAGTCTGCACTTCCTTTTCCTCTGCTTTGACATGGGAACAAAGCATTTGCCAGATGCATCGAAGAGGCTTATCAGGGCATTCGTCTCATTCAACGATTTCTCCTGTCCATGTAAGATGTAGCCTTAGGTATTTTATTAGTACCTGATATATGAACCCTCTCAGCCCATCAGGAAGTGTGATCAGTTTCTGTCAGCAGACCAATGTCACTCCCTCCTCCTCCTCTATTGACCCCAGGGTGTTGCCATTCTCCAACTGTCTAACTAACATTGAGATTTGGATGAGACAACATTTATTTGAGAGAAATGTTGACGAAACTGGCACCAGGCTCTCTGTTTCCCACAAACACCATCACAAAGACTGTCTTGACTCTATCAGTCTCCTTACTTAAAACCCAGGCTAAACACAGATGCGTGGATCCTTGGTGCTCTATTCGACCCCGATTTCAGTTTCTTCTCCTACAGCTCATCCACTACCAGCCACCATCAAAACATTACCTGTTCAACCTCTCTACTGCCTGAACCCGAATTCCATCCTTTATCACCTCGATGATTAATCTCCCCAAGCTCTCTCTACCAACATCTCACTTCCCCACTCCACAAACTATACCGATTCTCAATGTCAGAGGGCAAGGGTTGTCCTGGATAAAGTCCCACAAACCTGTTCACTGCCTTTGTGCCAACTTTCGCTGGCTCTCATTGCGCCAGTAAATTTGTTTGAAGATCCTTGCCTGCCTATTACAAATCCTTTGTGCCTGATTCCCTACCTATCTCCTTTTGCGTGTAAAGATATAGTGCATGGGATTGGTGATAGTGTATTCTGATAGAAAGAAAGTTGGTTGGCAGACAGAAAACAAAGAGTAGGGATAAATGGGTATTTTTCTGAATGGCAGGCAGTGACTAGTGGGGTACCGCAGGGATCGGTGCTAGGACCCCAGCTATTCACAATATACATGAATGATTTAGATGAGGGAACTAAATGTAATATCTCCAAATTTGCAGAAGACACAAAACTGGGTGGGAGGGTGAGTTGTGAGGAGGATGCAGAGAATCTTCAGGGTGATTTGGACAAGTTGAGTGAGTGGACTAATGCATGGCAGATGCAGTATAATGTGGATAACTGTGAGGTTATCCACTTTGGTAGCAAAAACAGGAAGGCTGAATGGCTATAAACTGAGAGAGGGTAATATGCAGCGAGACTTGGATGTTCTCGTACACCATTTGCTGAAGGTAAGCCTGCAGGTGCAACAGGCAGCAAAAAAGGCAAATGTTATGTTGGCCTTCATAGCGAGAGGATTCGAGTACAGGAGCAGGGATGTCTTGCTGCAATTACACAGGGCCTTCGTGAGGTTACACCTGGAATATTGTGTGCAGTTTTGGTCTCCTTATCTGAGGAAGGATGCTCTTGCTATAGAGAGAGTGCAGCGAAGGTTTACCAGACTGATTCCTGGGATGGTGGGACTGACATATGAGGAGAGATTGAGTCGGTTAGGATTATGTTCGCTGGAGTTCAAAAGAGTGAGGGGGATCTCATAGAAACCTATAAAATTCTAACAGGTCTTGAGAGGGTAGATGCAGGACGGATGTTCCCGATGTTGGGGGAGTCCAGAACCAGGGGTCATAGTCCTAGGATTCAAGGTAAACCTTTCAGGACTGAGATGAGGAGAAATTTCTTCACCCAGAGAATGGTGAGCCTGTGCAATTCGCTACCACAGAAAGCAGTTGAGACCAAAACATTGTATGTTTTCAAAAAGGAGTTCGATATATCTCTTGGGTCCAAAGGGATCAAAGGGTATGGCGTGAAAGCGGGAACAGGTTACCGAGTTGGATGATCAGCCATGATCATAATGAATGGTGGAGCAGGCTCGAAGGGCCAAATGGCCTACTCCTGCTCCTATTTTTATGTTTCTATATTTTCCATGTAATCCCTTCCAGCCATGCATCACAGCACATACTCTCCACTCCACTGGATGTTTCTGTGGAACAAGATTATTCCTCTCTGCTCCGACCTCAGCAAATATTAGTTAATAAAAAACTATACCCGGGGTATCTGGAGCTCATAGGAACATACGGTCAGGAATAGGCCATTCAGCCGCTCTTGTCCGTTCTACCATTCATTGAGATTTTGTATGATCTGTGACCTCACTCTGCATAACTGCCTTTGTCCCATATCGTTAACTAATTTGTTTCAATCCCCTATTTAACATTACGATTTGACCTAACATCAACTGAAATTTGTGAAGAGCGTTCCAAGCTTCAATGAACCTTTGTGTGTATTAATATTTCCTAACTTCAATCCCCACCCTCGTTTGGTGCCCTTTCTCTCTCAGTGTCCGGCTCTCTGACTGGACACTCACAACTCTATGCGTCTTTACTCTCTGTCAGCTTGCTGCCCAGTTTGTGTTCCCTGCAAGATAAAGTCTGCTGAGACATCTCTCCTTATGTTGCAGAACGCAGTACAAAGGTGAGTTACCATGATTGAAGTTGCGTTTGATGCAGGGCGTTCTTGTGCTAAAATCCAAACCGTGGGGTGGCAGGTCCTGGGTTCACCCTGAGCCTCCTCTTCACAATAGTAACTCTAATGGGAAGGTGCTTACCTGGAGGAATAGGAGAACCAGAGATACTGGGCAGCCTGTCCTACAACTGCTAGCGGCTGGTTAGAATAAGAATCTGTACCTGGAATACAATAAAACTATGTTTAGAAACTTTGCTTATGTTTGATACACCATCTTTGTAATTAATAACATGCTATTCAAGTACTTTAACATTAAATTATACTTCCCTTTCTCCTCTTTATATGGATTGAACTCCCAGTGTCAGCTGCCAACTCCAGCTCCTGCCCACGGGAACTGAAACTGATGAATTGTAACCAGGGGCTGAAATCTGTCTCAAGGTGACATCACAAATGGAGCCAGGAACCAATCACAAAGCAGTCAGCACAAGCCCCGCCCACTTGTGGTTTTACAGGGTCACGTGACCAGGCCTGCTCTTGGTGCAGCCTCATTGGACTGGAGGGCAGGTTGTAGAATCAGCCATAAAATAACTCATAATAAAAACAAGAAATGCTGGAAATATTTAGCAGGTCTGGCAGCATCGGTGGAGAGAGAAGCAATAATTAACGTTTCAGAACTGATGAAGGCTCACTGACCTTAGACGTTAACTTTGCTTCTCTCTCCACAGACGCTGCCAGAGCTGCTGAGAATTTCCAGCATTTCTTGTTTTCATTTCAGATTTCCAGAATCTGGACTATTTTTCTTTTATATTATTGACATTCTTCTCCACAGTTATCTCTAAGTATGGACCAAATCTGCTTCCAGCAAACCAACTTTGTCACTTCCACCATCATTTTACGAAACAAAAGGTTTTTTTTAATCTATCCAAAACGTCACCCTCGACAACTATTTTTTCGAGTTCTCCCTGTATTCCACCTTCACTGCTTGCTGGCCTGCAAAGCCCACCGTGAATTGTACCATTACCCTTCCTCTTGCTGAACTGCATATAGTTTGGATTATATTTTGACACAAATCCTTGGAAATTCTCTCTACATCTCTATCATCCTTCAAGATATTTCTTCAACCTGACGTCTTTGACCAATCTTTAGTTGCCTGTCCTAATATCTCTGTATGTGAGTAGGTGCCAAATATTGCTTGATGCTCCTGTGAGGCGCCCTGGGTCGTTGTCCTATGTGAAACGTGCTGCATAAATGCACCAATTCTGATGAAAGGTCACAGACCTGAAACGTTAACTTTGCTTCTATCTCCACAGATGCTGCCAGAACTGTTGAGTATTTCCAGCACTTTCTGCTTTTATTACATATTTACAGCATCTGCAGTATTTTGTTTTTGTTGTATAAATGTATGTTTGTTGTATCTTTTCTCGTTCAGTCATGAAACGCTGGAATAATACAAGGGTTCACAATTATTTTCCCTCAAAATGTCGGGAAAACAGGAACATTTCTGTCTGAGTCCTGCGAAAACCTAGGCTGTAACAAATAGATACTAACTCACATCTCTCGTGCTCCTGACATTCCAAATGTCAGACAACTCCAATGTCCTTTAGGGAAGAAAATCTGCTGTCCTTACCTGGTCTGGCCTACACGTGACTCCAGACCCACAGCAATGTGGTTGACTCTTAAAATGCCCTCTGAAATGGCCTGGTAAGTCAATCAGTTTTCAAGGGCAATTAGGGATGGGCAGCAAATGCTGGCCTTGCCAGCGACGCCCACATCCCACAAACGAATAATAAAAAAAAACATAACACTCAGCAATGACTCCAATTTTCAGGAATGTTGACTTTGTTAGAGTAACCAGCATTGCTTTCTCATTATTTCAAAGCCAACGTCCTTACACCTGCTGATAAATTTTCACTATTTTGTAGATTTTATATTTTGTTCCAACAATACCATTAATTCCACGCTCTAGTCTCAGATCCGGATATGACCTCCCCCACCCACCCAGTCATATCAGCTGATGCTCTTCCCATTACTCCATGCACCTTTTCTGTAAAACCATTCTTGTTGATCGGTTCAGATCACGGTGATCCCCTCCCTTCCCTTCCCCCTCAACCTCACTCTAGTGCCTGAAGAAGGTGAACCCTTTCCTCCTGCTCCAGCGCTGCTACCACACCTGCCTTATATTTCCGTCCACAAGCAGCGCAGTGGAAACTAGTCTGGTGATCACCACCATGATGTCTTGTTTTAGTTTAGAGCTAAAACCCTCATATGCTCCTTATAAATGTACTTCTAACTGGGTTATTGGTTCGGACCATGGCCATTTGCTCCTCTCATTTCCATCAACCAGATGATGCCAGGAATTCTCTCCTGCTCCATGGTGCCACACTGTTGCTCAGGAAGATCCGTTTCTATCCACCTTTCAATCTGCAATGCCAGGTATCTATCGGACAGTTCCAGTACTCAGGGGCTCCCTCCACCTCAGACAGTGATGTCCCTCCAGATGGTCACTCATTTCTCTCTTTCTACTTATACCCTGTCCTGCGCATGTTGAATCTACACCCTTGTTTGAACCTTCAGCCATGGCAGTGACAGGCTTTCCCAGATTCTGATGTTCTTTAACAAGAAAATGATAAGACGTTATTGTGTAAAGTTGCAAATTTATCCTGACCGTTTTTAACGGGATAGCCAGCAATGCCTGTCCTATTATGGCAAGTCAAAACTGACAACCCAGATATCTGCGCTTTATTTAAGTACAAACAGAGAATTTTTTGTTGTATTTATGGGGCCCGTACACAACATCAGATACACGGAAAATATCCTGTGCTGTGAATCCAATGATGATTCTAATTCATTGAGATCCTTTTGTAAGAAAGGTGTTTTTTGTTTGGTGTCCTAAAAGAAAAGACTGTGAAATCAGACGAATCCATGGTGTTAATGGCCTCCATCAGAACCGTATTTTTTCTATGTTTTACATTTCTATCAACCCCACGGAACGGACTGAACCAGATCACGATAAAGGTGATGATCCACGATATTGATCCGAGGGGAAATTGACTGAAACGGGCCAACATACAGGGATGATTTGGGACAGAAACCACAGGGAATGGACAATACAGGTCCATAACACAGAACACAATATGATATATAAACCTCAGGGGATGGGCTGAATCGGTTCATTATGTAGAGGACAACCTGGGAATGGGGGTTGAGAAGTGTGAGTTTGCAGTTTACAGCCAATGGCACATTTCTATGTACATGAGTAATAATGCTGCAGTCTCAGATGGCTACACTTCCACTGAGAGAGACAAACAAACCTTCAAACCGAACACACAGGCAGACAATGGGCCCTTGGACAATGGGCCCAGTGAGGTCAAACAGTGTATAATCCCAGAATGATGAAACCAGTATGATTATACAATCTGTAGCTCAACACGAATGAATCAGGCTTGTGAACCTCAGTTGCACTCGCTCTCAGCAAGTATTTCCTTCCTTAGGTAAGGGTTGTGTAATTTTAGTAAAGCTTCTTTACTCTTATACACCAATCCCTTTTCAACAAAAGCGAATATAAGTCCTATAGGGAAGGAAATCTGCCGTCCTTACCTGGTCTGGCCTGCATGTGACTCCAGACCCACAGCAACGTTGTTGAATGTTTACTGCCCACTAAAATTGCCGAGCAAGCCTGTCAATCCACATATTTAATATCTGTGCCTTTTTGTTCGAAAAAGATTGTTGTAATCAAGTTGTTTTTGCCTGTGATTTCCACCCCGCCTCCCCTCTCTCGTCTGTGGACTATTTTCTCTCTCTCATTTTCACAGTCATCTAGTTGGTGATTCTCATCCTGACCCGAGGAAAATGTATTTTCTCCAAATGCCTCACTGGTTAACTGGTAGCAATGGGAATAGCGGATCAGACGAACGTTATTCATTGTGTATTACTGTGGCACATCAGTTAGATTTATTACACTTTTACTCCCTTGTTTCACTCTCCGCAGTGCACAATCCATCTGGTTTTGTGCTGTACCACCATCGCTTGCTCTGTCTGGTTCACGGTCGCTTTCACTTTTGATCGATTTCTTCCCCTTTTCTCCCAGCAGTTCAAAAGGAAACATTACAGTGAGAAAGTTGCGGCTGCTGTCCCGGTAATATTGTGCTTGCTGCTGTGTGTTTAAAAACGTCCAGCTTTATTTTACACACAGGAATGCTTACACTCGAAAGAAGCACTGTTAGCTGAAGCAAAATGTTGGTTACATGAACCAATGACCGTTTATTAAACCCATTAATTCCCTTCTTGCTGGTGTTGCTGTTTCACGTGGTAACAGTCATTTTCACAGCAATCACCAGTAGACAATGCGAAGGGCTCTGCTTGTAATGGAACAGTGACATACACAATGCTGGTTCGGTGTTACATCGAGAAGTTTTATACTTCTGCGGATGGTGCATATCATGATATTCTGTTCAATTAAACAATTCACTTTCAAGAACTTAACCTTATTCCTTGTCCTCAGTGAAAGTCTCTCGCGCTGCAGCTTCTCAGCTGCTGTACAATCTCTTGCATATATGCGCTAACACGGACTAAATTCCGAGAGAAGCTGAGAAATGCAGTGAAATTCACCTTCACTGTCGTTGGTTAATTAAAGAATAAAACTGACAAACCAACTGGGCCGCCATTACCGAATTAGAATTCAGAAACTGACACTGACACTGGTGCGAAAATAGATAATATCAAATTTAGAGTATTCACCAAGAAATTAACTCGAGGAGCCTACTTCAACACAAACGATTATCTGTCATAAGAATATTGCAACACAACAGGTACATTTGTCAGTTCAAATGGTGGATTCAGTCAGGAGCAGAGGTTAGGAGACAAACTCTAACCCTTTCAAGCCAACATTCTGGAAACTAATGAGACCAGCCCAGGGCATGAAGTAGATCAACTGAAAGACGCCTCTCAAAATCATGATGCAGAATAAGCTCTGCAGATATTGCCAACTGTCAATACAAAGATTAGAATAGAAATTCGTTTTGGGTAATGTTACAAAATGGGCAGCGGCGGATTGGCTGCCCGCTTTTACACCACCCGATGATCATTTCCATTGAAGTCTCTGAAAATGATCTCTACTACAATTTGATAATCAGCAATCAAACTAATACTGAAGTGCGGTGAAACACTGAGCTTCATTTATAAACTGTTATCAATTTCATCAAGCAAATGCCTATCAATTATCCGTTATTGAAATTGCTAGGTTTTTACAACTAATATCTAAGTATTAAGATCATTATTTATGCTAAAGTAGCAATTATGATTTTGTAGACCATAAACAATCGGTAGTGCATGATAGACTGACTTCTTTGAAGATTTAGCAACAACATAGTAATTCATTCATTCAGTATCTTTTGGGTATTCTGATTCGGAGCCATTGAGGTGAACTCATATTTAATCTACATTGGGAAAGGGATCATTCAATGATCGTCAATAGTAGATAGCAAAGGATTACAAAGATTTTCTGTGGGGTATTACAGTGGAGCTGCAAGATTAGTGTCCGCATTGCAGAGGCTGAGGCATAGCTCTATATCCAGTCGTAAGCGTATCAATAGTGCTGAAAAATTTGACATACTTGTGTTCCATCAACAAGTGCAACAACGGAGCTACAAAACTGGTCATCAGCAGTATTGTAGTAGTTTGGTCACAGTCAGATCAACACAACGGGGGTTAGAAAAGGAATAGAAGCATCTGCCGGAAAGAGAGAACATTGTCATCTCTAACATAACTGTAGGCAACACTAGTACTACAAGAACACAGTTACATGTAGTGTATGTGTAGGGCATCACTAGCACCAGAGGAATATGGTCATATATAGTGTATTTGTAGGGTACCATTAATACCGGAAGGGTATTGTTGCATATAATGCATGTGCAGGCTACAACTGTTATCACAGGAATACAGTCACATATAGTGCATGTCTACGATACCACTTGCATCAGAGTAATACCATCACATGTAGTGTTTTTGTAGGGGCACCACAAGTTATGGAGGAACACAGTCAGTTATGATACATGTGGGGGGGAGCCACTAGTAACTTAGGGCCTCGCTCACAGCCAGTGGAAATGTAGAGACACCAGTCGTACGGCCACACCTAGTTTATGTGTATGAGAATTGTTAGCACCAGAACAGCATGGTCACATCTAGTGCAGTTGATGTGGCACCACTAGTAACAGAAGTTGGGCCCTATCTTCTCCAATAAACGTTCAGTTTACCACTCCTACCAGAGAAAAACTGTCATCGTTAGTGTAATTGTAGGATACCACTAGTACTGAAGCAGCATAAATATCTCTACTGTATTCCACCAGTACGAGAGGAACATTTTTACCTCTAGTTGTAAATGTTGGATTACCACTAGTACTGAAGGAAGAATGGTGCCTCTACTGTGTGAGTTTAGATCACCACTTGTACTGGAGCAGCATGATCTCCTCTACTTCATGTGCGGATCTACCACTCAAACTGTAAGAAAACCTTTTCAGTGTAAGTGTAGAGTGTCACTTGTACAGAGAAGCACGATCACCTCCAGTGTAATTGTGGTTGCTGCACTTGTACTGGAGTAACAGATTCACCTTTCATTTGTAAGGAAGACACAACGAGACTGCAAAGAGATAAAGACTGGTTAAGTAAAAGGGCAACCTGGTGACAGATGGAGTATAATGGAGGGAAGTGTGAGGTTATTCTCTTTGGTAATAAGAAAAAAAGCTGATTTTTAATAGGTGAGAAACAGCTAAATGTTGATGTTCAGACGGACGTGGCTATACTCGTACAAGGAATGCAAAAAAAAAGTATGCAGGACCAGCAAGCAATTAAGAAGACAAGTGGCATGTTTGGCCTTTACTGCAAGGGGATTGGAGCACTATAATAAAGATGCTTTGCTACAATTGTACAGGGCTTTGGTGAGACAACACCTGGAGTACTTTGTGCAGCTTTGGTCTCCATATCTAAGGGAGAATATTCTCGCCTTGTGAGCACGACAGTGATGGTTCACTAGATTGGTTCCTGGGATGAGTGTGTTGTCCTATGATGACAGACTGTGTAAACTGATCTCATTGAAGCAGAACATTTCTTCACTCACAGGGTTGTGAATCGTTGGAATTCTGTACCCCACAGGATTGTGGAGCGCCATCATTGAAAGCTCTTATTTCCTATGTTCTTTTGTTCTAATGAAAGTGCAGGGAACCATTAGTCGCCAAGGGGTGCTGTTACCGCCATTGCAATTATAGCTGAGCACAAGTACCAGAGGAGTATTGTTTTATCTCACGTAAGTGTAGGGTTAGCACCAGTGGCCATGTCTGGAGTAAATAAAGGGAATCAGAAGTATCAGAAAAGGGCTATTACCTTTAATGCAAGTGTAGGGAACCACTAGTACTGGAGCAGGATGATCCCATCTCCTCTAAGTATAGGTGCCACGAATACAGAGGAAGATGGACACATTTACTGTAATCGTAAGTGCTTTTAGTCTCAGAGGAACCTGGTCACCTCTGGAGTAAATGATGTTATCCCACTATTACAGTGATATCCTGCTCACCTCTTGCATAACTGTAGGGTACCACAAGTACTGGAGGAATATGACCACCGCCAGTGTGAATATGGTATAACTCCAGCAAGGATACGCATACAAATCTCTGTATACATGTACTGGTCCCATTAGTCTCAGAAGACTAAAATCACCAGTGTTGCTAAAGGACTATTTTCATCACAATATTGCAGGATTTCTTCTGCTGCCTGATCGTCAGGTTTTGAATCAATGTTGGACAGAAGGACAGTATCAGGTCGATTCATGGTAAGAGAATTACATTGGCTGATCCTGTGGGAATAGGATCCACATTCATGTATTAACCTTGGATTTTAATTTTGTGTTTTCAAAACTATCTTAGCATTAACCATTTCACGAATTCTGAGTTCCCAAGAAAAATATTACTTACTACATCTATTTGTTAAATGACTACAACCAATGCTAATTATGATTAAAGCTGATTAACTCCTTGGAGGATAAATTTCTGTATAAATGTAGGTTCTCTCACATTCACTCAGACGTGCACCAGTCTTTCAACTCATACAGGATTCATCTATTCTTAGTTAAAATGTGGAAACCAGCTATTCTGGTGATGAAGGACATTTACTATCCGATTGTCGCAGCCGTGGGTGTCCCTGGTGAGCCATTATAAACTATTTATTTGTAATTTGTGTTGACAATCTTGCTGTTTATGCAACAGGTAGAATAAGAAAAAGTGTTTCCCTGGTGTTAGCATTACACAGTCGCTGCTTACTGCAACTAATTTTGAACTGGGTGTCCACACTTGCTGTTTCCCTTAATATGATAGCTTTACTGATGTTACAATGTTCTTTCAAGGTCCTGTACAAACAATCAAGTGTCACCCATGCACAGTGTGCTCTACAGCAGCTTATTAAAATATATGGTCAGGTTTCCAAGGAAATGGCTCCACAGCTAATCCTATATAATCAGACTGAATGGAGTAAAACGCTATCAAGAGGTATTGCCAAATACATTTCAAATAGCCACTAAAACATGATTTATCTCGTCTCTTTCTTACAGTGAACTTGGTGACAATTATAATTCTCTCCAGAAGAAAGTGCGATCTGTCCAAATGTATTTATGTTTATATGGTGGCCATGGCAACAGCAGATCTCCTGATTATATTCATCAATGTAATAGTGGGACGTATTTTCATCTATCAGTTTCCACTTTCATTCCTGTCTTACACTACCGTGTGTAAGATTATTATATACATAGGTAATGTCAACTTTGATTTGTCTGTTTGGTTCACAGTCTCCTTCACATTTGACCGTTCTGTAGCTGTCTGCTTCCAGAAGTTTAAAGCAAGATATTGCACCGAAAGAACTGCAGGCGTGGTTATAACAGTGTTCTGTTTCTTGAGTTTTTTGAAGAACATTTACTTTTTATTTATATACGAACCTGAGCAAATAATTAACAATGTGCAGTGGGGCTGCAAAACAAAAGTGGAATTTTTTTCCTCACAACTCAGTGCAGCGTACATCTGGTTTCAGAGCACCTGGGTCGTTTGGGTTCCTTTTACTTTAATTGTCTCATTTAATTGTTCAACTATCGGACGTATTTCAGTGGCCAACAGAACCCGCAGGAAACTCCGGGGTAACAGGAGTGAGAATCGCAGTGATTCAGAAATGGAGAACCGAAGGAAATCCATTATTTTATTGTTCACTGTATCGGGCAGTTTTATACTGTTGTGGTTGACAGTTGCCGTGAGTTTCGTGGCGACCAGACTGACCGACACCAATTATTACCGAGGTGACCTCACAGCTCCTGGATATATCGCCTATGAAACCGGAACCTGCCTTAAGTATTTGACTTGTATTCAAAATCCATGCATTTATGTAGCGACTCAGAGGAAATTCAGAGAAGAGCTGAAGAATGTGTTGAAATATCCCTGGGCAGTGATCCTGAGATTAGTTAGAAAATGCAGATACAATTAAAGAAAGATTATTCACATCGGAAAGTCAAGTTCAACATAATTCCCATCGTCCAGCGTCCTTCTTTTCGGTAATGTGAAAAGTAGATTAGTTCTTGTGCGCACAGTTCTTTCATTTTGTAGCACACGTTCGATGTCAGCATTACATTCGTTCATTGAGTAAACATAACTTATTCCTGTAAATTCAGCACATTTCAAGTTCACGTTTCAAAGATAACAATGATGGGTTTTGGCAGTGGCGTCATGAGAGTTAAGAGAGGGAACCACCTTATATACGAGATACTGGGCTTGGGCGCACAAATTTATTTCATCAATAAGACTTCATTTGGTGCGGAAATTAGTTTTATGTCTTTAGAACAAAGGGTTCCTTCAGATGAATGCCGGTTTTAAGATGATGAGGAGATGGACAAAGTTATTTTCTCAAATTTATCACTGTGACAAGGAGTTCAATCATAACGATCTCCAAAATATTAAATTAGAAATGGAATATTCCTGTTACAACATAAACTTCAGTGTAGTGGAAGAGAATGCTGGAAATACTCAGCAGGTCTGGCAGCATCAATGGACAGAGAAACAGAGTTAATGCTTCATGACGATGACCTTTCATTAGAACTGAGAAATATTAGCTCCTGTCTGAGAGAATATCTTACAAATGAGAAAGATGAATCTGAACCCTATGTCAAGCACTAACCAAATTAAACGGTCATAAATCAGAACTGAAAGTTAAAGTTGGACACACAGGAGTTTAATCGGCATTAACACATATAAAAAGATTGATCTAGTAAATGAGTAGCAGAACACAAATGGGTAGAGTTACTTTAAAAAAAAAGTAATGGTGGTTGTCCAGACAATTAACTTATCACTATAAATCAGCATCAAAGGATGCTGAGCTTTAACCACAACAACAATGAAACCCGCCGGTTATAAACTGGTGAGATTTTTTATTCATTCACGGGCAGTGGAGGCGGCTAGAAACGTCAGCTTTTGTTGTCCATTCCTAATTGTCCGTGGGAAAGTGGTTCTGAGTGACTTTCTTGAATGGCTGCAGTCCATTTGTGAAGGTACATTCATAATTCTGTTAGGAAGGGAGCTCAGGACTGTGTCCCAACGACACTGAATGAAAGGTGTGTGGCTTGGAAGGACACTTGGAACTGGGATTGTTCCCATGTGCCAGCCGAATTTGTACTTCTAGACATTACAGGTAGTTGGGTTAATTCTTGTTGCAGAAAGATCTTTGTTGATATGCTGCTGTGTTCTTGTTAATGGTACGTACTGAAGTCACAGAGCGCCAGTGGTGGAAATTGTGTGTTTACGATGGTGAATGGGGTGGTAATCATGTGGGCAGCCCTTTCCTGAATGGTGTAGAGCTTCTTGAGTGTGATTGGTACTGAAGTCCTCCAGGGAAGTGGACAGTATTCCATAATTTGGCAGCTCCAGTTAAGTTTCTGGTCAATGGTAAGCCCGCAGGATGTTGATGCTTGTGAATTCCACAATGGTATCATAGAATCATAGAATGGTTACCACACAGAAGAGGCCATTCCCCCTTCATGTCTGTGCTGCCTGTCTGCAAGTGGTCCCACTCCTCGACCTGTTCCCTGTCGCCTTGATATTTGTACAAATTTTTGAAGTCCTCCACCACACTCTCAGTCAGAGCATTTTTGATCCTAACCACTTACTGTGCAAAACACTTTTTCCACATGTCGCCTCTGGTTCTTTTGCCAATCACCTTTAATCCTCTGGTTCTGGATGCCTCGGCCAATAGGAACAGTTTCTCCCTATCTACTCACCAGAGCCCTCATGGTGTGGTGCACCTTTATCATATCCCCACTTAATCTGCTACTCTCCAAGGAGAAAAAGGCCAATGTCTCCAGCATATCCGCATAACTGAAGTTCTTCCTCTGCAGAATCATTCTTCTAAATAATTTCAGTAATTTCATTGAATTTCAAAAGCAGATGTTTAAACTGTCACTCTGAAAATGGTCATTGTCTTGCAAGTGGCAGTTTTACTTACCACTCTTCAGCGCAAGCCTAAATATTGTCCAGGTATTCTCTTTATGCAAGCATGGACTGTTATTGTTGATTAGATTTCTGAGGCAGAAATGATCACACACTTTTTGAAAACAACTTGGATACGCTGTTCAGGTGCTCGAACCAACAAAGGTAAGGACCAAGAGCTAGGAGTTTTTATTAAACTGAGTAGCTCTTTGCTGGTAGTATGTATACAATGGGCTGAATGTCCTCCTTCTTTATCTTAAATCTTTTTGTTTGTAAGTTTCTCCACAACACAAGGAATGGTCTGAACAGGGCCACAATATAAGCGGTTGTCTGAAGTGATAACCTGTAGGAGAATGAACTCAAATAGGCCAGAAAACAAGGGATGGGCCTGGATTTAAAAAAAAAATACCATGGCATGAGCTGAGCCGGGTCAGAATACAGAGGGCGATCTGGGTTACAAACACTAGAGAATAACTGAATCGGATCTGAACACAGAGGATAGTCTGATTATGGGATTTGAGAAGGTTATTCTGCAGTTTTCAGACAATGGCACATTTCATCTACATGAGTGAGAATGCGGAAGTCTCAAGCAACTCGTGGCGGCACAGTGGCACAGTGACACAGTGGTTAGCACCACAACCTCACAGCGACAGCTACGCGGGTTCAATTCTGGGTACTGCCTTTGTGGAGTTTGCAAGTTCTCCCTGTGTCTGCGTGGGTTTTCTCCGGGTGCTCCAGTTTCCTCCCACAAGCCAAAAAGGCTTGCAAGTTGGTAGGTAAATTGGCCATTATAAATTGCCTCTAGTATAGGTAGATGGTTGGGAAATATATAGGGACAGGTGGGGATGTGGTAGGAATGTAGGATTAGTATAAATGGGCGGTTGATGGTCGGCACAGTCTCGGTGGGCCGTAGGGCCTGTTTCAGTGCTGTATCTCTAAACCAAAATTAAACCAGACTTTTACGGAATAGAGAAACAAATTTCAAACTGAGTGCACTGTAACATGGGTAGGACGGGCTCAGTGAGAACAGATAGTGTGTAACATCAAAACATAAGAAATGGAAGCTGGTAATATTATGGTAATCTGATTGGCTGCATAGTAGCCTAAACAATACCACACTGGCCTTGTTCTGTCATAAATAATACCTGCACGCAGCTGCTCTGAAACTTTTAAAGGGGCTGTGCACTTGGGGAAAAACTGCACAGAACAGTTCGAGTTTAAATGAACAATGTAAGTTGGAGTCGGTCGTTTTCACCATTCAACAATAACATAATGATCTTGTACCTCAACTCCACCCTCCTGGACTATCCCTATGACCCTTAATTCCATCCGTACCCAATAATCTATAGAACTCTCTCTTGAATACACTCAGCACCTGAGGATCCCAACTCTCTGGGTTAGAGCATTCCAAAGACTGGCTAATGTTTGAATGGAAACATTTCTTCTCATCTCAGTCCTAAATGGCCGACGCCTTACTCTGCAACTGTTCCCAAAATTCTAGAGTCTCCAGTCAGGGCAAACATTTTCTCAGCATCTACCCTGACAAGCTCTTTAAGAATTTCATATGTTTCAATTACATAACCTCCCGTTCCTGTAATCCACAGGGTGTACAGGTCTAGCCTACTCAGCCTCTCTTCATAATGTTAATTGTATGAATATTGTGTTTAATTTATAGTAGGCGGTGGGCATTAACTGATGATTCATTTGAGCTCCCTATCAATAGACACAGACTGGATTTGGGGGTTAGGAGGTGTATGCTTCCAATGTGTAATTGTGTAAATAAATGTTGAAGTCTGCAAAGATTTGCTCAGGTTCTATTCTTCATCAACTGACTTTCTGGAATAGAACACATAGGACCATCCCCTAATCGCAGGATCCAATCTCTTGTAATTTAGTTGCATTCACTGGAGGGGAAATCATTTCTTCTGGAGGTAAGGAAACTTCAATGCACACTGTACTCCAGATGTGGCTTCACCAATGCCCTGTATAATTGTAGTAAGACATACTTACTCTTATACTCCAATTCATTGTCACAAAAGCTAAAATTCTATTTACCTTCTTTTTGGCTGATGTAACTCCATGTTACGTTTCTGGGATTCATGGACAAGGACACTCAGGTCACTCTGTCTGTAAAGGCCTCCAGTCATTCACCCATCAAAAATATTTTCCATCTTTTCATTTTTCCAAAGAAAGTGATAACTTCACAGTTCACTACATGTAATTCCAACTGCCATGTTCTTGCCCATTCACAAAATCTGCCTACATACCTCTGCAAATCGTATTGGCCTGCTCACCACTTACTGTGCCAACTAACTTTATATCGTTAGTAAACTTAGATATGTTACACTCAGTCCTGTAATCTAGGTATAAGATGGAAGAGGCATCATCAAAAGTAGCCGACTTAAAATGGCAAACAGATGTATGTGCAGTTTTACTGAGGTTCTGAGAGAGCAGAATGCAACAGGTGCAGCCAAACACATAGACACACACATACACACAGAAACACGCACACAAACCTAGTAACTGAAGGACAGAGAGCGGCAGAAATATTTTTCAATTTTCAAAAGGAATTCCACGAGGTCAATCTTTGATTTTAAAATGAACAACTGATTTTGAATCAATGAGTATTTGCAGCAGACATTTCCAAACTAATACCACCTCCTGTGTGGTGAAGTGTTACCTAACTTCACTCCTGAAATGTCTGCCTCTCCTTTTTAGACTATGCTCACTCGTCCCTGACTCCCCAACCTACCGAAATAGTTTTACCCAAACTACCCCATCAATTCCCTTTAATATCTCAACAACTTTGATCAAATCAGCCCTGATCCACCTAAATTGTAGAGGATACATCCCTAGCTTGTGTAATATCGCCTCGTAATTTAACCCTTGGAGTCCAGTTATCATTCTGGTAACTCTACGCTGCACTCAAATCGACATGGACACCCCCGAAGTCACTTTGCACCTCCAGTGTTTCTAGTTTATCACCATTTATAAAGTATTCTGTTCTGTTCTTTTTTGCTGACATTGAAATCCATCCAGCACAGTTTTGCTCATTTACTTAAGACATTAATATCTCTTTGTAATTCGATGCTTCCAGTTATACTGCTAACAATGTTGCCTATTTCTGTGTCAATGGCAAACTTGGGAATGTGGCATTCTACCCCATCACCTTGAATCATTAATAAATACAGAAAAACCGAGACACACACGGGCTTTGTACGAGCAGTCAGGAGTGAATCGTTTCATTCCTAGAGGTTTTTAAATTCTCGTTTAACTCCTGCTTTTTTCAATCATCAGCTCAGGCCTTCAAATTAAAACCATTAAAAAGAGATTCATTTTCCTACTGCTATTGCCTGACTGTCTCGGGTTTTGTAAATTGTCCCCTTCATGTGGTGAATTGTAAATACCTTCAATTCTGTGTATTTGCAAGGGACACAAATCAAATTCTCACCTTATCTCATCAACCAGAACCTGCAAGTCCATTCAAACACCCCTATTTCCTGTCTCTGTAAAGATAGCTCACACTTCCACACTGCAGGAATTACTGACTGGAAACAGCTTTTGACACATTTCCCAACTCTTTCAGAATGAAGAGCTAGTTTCAACTCAGATTCCAAACTCCAAATTGAGCTTTACGGTGGAAAAGGTAACATAGGTGAAATCCCAGTTCTCTCTGTCCTGGCACCCATTCTAACATTGTACCATTTAGTTTATATCACTCAGCCTTCCTTCCAAAATGCATCATTTCACATTTCTCAGCATTGAAGTTAACCTGCCATGCGTCTGTCCAATGATAGGTTGGATAGTAAGTTGTCAAGGGGACATAAAGATTCTACAAAGAGATTTTGATAGGTTCAGTGCTGAGTAACAAATTGGCAGATAGAACAAAGAACAAAGATAATTACAGCACAGGAACAGGCCCTTCGGCCCTCCAAGCCTGCGCCGATCCAGATCCTCTCTCTAAACATGTCGCCTATTTTCTCAGGTTCTGTATCTCTTTTCTTCCCGCCCATTCATGTATCTGTCTAGATACATCTTAAAAGACTCCATCGTGCCTGCGTCTACCACCTCCGCTGGCAACGCGTTCCAGGTGCCCACCACCCTCTGCGTAAAGAACTTTCCACGCATATCCCCCCTAAACATTTCCCCTTTCACTTTGAACTCGTGTCCTCTAGTAATTGAAACCCCTACTCTGGGAAAAAGCCTCTTGCTGTCCACCCTGTCTATACCTCTCATGATTTTGTACACCTCTATCAGGTCCCCCCTCAACCTCCGTCTTTCTAATGAAAATAATCCTAATCTACTCAACCTCTCTTCATAGCTAGCGCCCTCCATACCAGGCAACATCCTAGTGAACCTCCTCTGCACCCTCTCCAAAGCATCCACATCCTTTTGATAATGTGGCGACCAGAACTGTACGCAGTATTCCAAATGTGGCCGAACCAAAGTCCTATACAACTGTAACATGACCTGCCAACTCTTGTACTCAATGCCCCGTCCGATGAAGGAAAGCGTGCCGTATGCCTTCTTGACCACTCTATTTACCTGCGTTGCCACCTTCAGGGAACAGTGGACCTGAACACCCAAATCTCTCTGGACATCAATTTTCCCCAGGACTTTTCCATTTACTGTATAGTTCACTCTTGAATTGGATCTTCCAAAATGCATCACCTCGCATTTGCCCTGATTGAACTCCATCTGCCATTTCTCTGCCCAACTCTCTAATATATCTATATTCTGCTGTATTCTCTGACAGTCCCCTTCACTATCTGCTACTCCACCAATCTTCGTGTCGTCTGCAAACTTGCTAATCAGTCCACCTATACTTTCCTCCAAATCATTAATGTATATCACAAACAACAGTGGTCCCAGCACGGATCCCTGTGGAACACCACTGGTCACACGTCTCCATTTTGAGAAACTCCCCTCTACTGCTACTCTCTGTCTCCTGTTGCCCAGCCAGTTCTTTATCCATCTAGCTAGTACACCTTGGACCCCAAGCGCCTTCACTTTCTCCATCAGCCTGCCATGGGGAACCTTATCAAACGCCTTACTGAAGTCCATGTATATGACATCGACAGCCCTTCCCTCATCAATCAACTTTGTCACTTCCTCAAAGAATTCTATTAAGTTGGTAAGACATGACCTTCCCTGCACAAAACCATGTTGCCTATCACTGATGAGCCCATTTTCTTCCAAATGGGAATAGATCCTATCCCTCAGTATCTTCTCCAGCAGCTTCCCTACCACTGACGTCAGGCTCACCGGTCTATAATTACCTGGATTATCCCTGCTACCCTTCTTAAACAAGGGGACAACATTAGCAATTCTCCAGTCCTCCGGGACCTCACCCGTGTTTAAGGATGCTGCAAAGATATCTGTTAAGGCCCCAGCTATTTCCTCTCTCGCTTCCCTCAGTAACCTGGGATAGATCCCATCCGGACCTGGGGACTTGTCCACCTTAATGCCCTTTAGAATACCCAACACTTCCTCCCTCCTTATGCCGACTTGACCTAGAGTAATCAAACATCTGTTCCTAACCTCAACATCCGTCATGTCCCTCTCCTCGGTGAATACCGATGCAAAGTACTCGTTTAGAATCTCACCCATTTTCTCTGAGTCCAAGCATAACATTCCTCCTTTGTCCTTTAGTGGGCCAATCCTTTCTCTAGTTACCCTCTTTCTCCTTATATATGAATAAAAGGCTTTGGGATTTTCCTTAACCCTGTTTGCTAAAGATATTTCATGACCCCTTTTAGCCCTCTTAATTCCTCGTTTCAGATTGGTCCTACATTCCCGATATTCTTTCAAAGCTTCGTCTTTCATCAGCCGCCTACACCTTATGTATGCTTCCTTTTTCCTCTTAGCTAGTCTCACAATTTCACCTGTCATCCATGGTTCCCTAATCTTGCCATTTCTATCCCTCATTTTCACAGGAACATGTCTCTCCTGAACGCTAATCAACCTCTCTTTAAAAGCCTCCCACATATCACATGTGGATTTACCTTCAAACAGCTGCTCCCAATCTACATTTCCCAGCTCCTGCCGAATTTTGGTATAGTTGGCCTTTCCCCAATTTAGCACTCTTCCTTTCGGACCACTCTCGTCTTTGTCCATGAGTATTTTAAAGCTTACGGAATTGTGATCACTATTCCCAAAGTAGTCCCCTACTGAAACTTCAACAACCTGGCCGGGCTCATTCCCCAACACCAGGTCCAGTATGGCCCCTTCCCGAGTTGGACTATTTACATACTGCTCTAGAAAACCTTCCTGGATGCTCCTTACAAATTCTGCTCCATCTGGACCTCTAACACTAAGCGAATCCCAGTCAATGTTGGGAAAATTAAAATCTCCTATCACCACCACCCTGTTGCTCCTACATCTTTCCATAATCTGTTTACATATTTGGAGTATAATGTGGGAAAATGTGAGCCAGTCCACTTTAGCAGGAAGAATAAAAAGGAGTATATTATTTAAATGGAGAGAGACTGCAGAACTGTACAGTACAGAGGGATCTGGGTGTCCTGGTACATGAATCACAAATTGTTACTATGCAGGTACAGCGAGTGATTAGGAAGGCAAATGGAATGTTGCTGTTTATTGCATGGAGAATAGAGTCTAAAAGTAAGGAAGTGTTGCTGTAGCTGTACAGGACCTTAGTAAGACCACATCTGGAGTACTGTGGACTGTTTTGGTCTCTTTATTTCAGAAATTATGTAATTGTATTAGAAGTAGTTCAGAGATGGTTCACTAGGCTGATTCCTGGATGATGGGGTTATCTTATGAAGAAAGGCTGAACAGGTTGGGCCAATACCCACTGGAGTTTAGAAGAATGAGAGATGATCTTACTGAAACATCTCAGGACCTGAGGGGACTGGACAGGGAGGATTCTGAGAGGATGTTTCCACTTGTTGGGAAGACGAGAACTAGGGGACACAGTTTAAAAATAAGGGACATCCCATTTAAAGCTGAGATGAGGAGAAATGTTTATCCCTGACAGGGCGGTTAGTCTGTGGAATTCTCTTCCCCAGAGAGCAGTGGAGGCTGGATCGTTGAATATATTCAAGCCTGAGTTTGATAGATTTTTGATCAACAAAGGATTATGGGGGGCAGACAGGAAAGTGGAGTTGAGGTCACAATCAGATCAGCCATCGAATAGTGGAGCAGGCTCGAGGGGCCGAATGGCAGAAACCCTCAGCACATTTAAAACAATCTCTTGGATATGCACTTGAAGGAATAACTTCTCCATTCTTAAAATGGGTAAGGAATAACTCTCCTCATCTGCACTGCCCCATCGAACACTCTGAGAAAAGGTGCAGCACGGGATAGATACAGAGTAAATCTCCATTTAAACTGTCGCTGGAGTGATGGATTAACCCGGTTCGCTCACTGTGCCCGGCTCAGGCTCAAGACTCACCTGCCTTAGTCACTGAGACGCTCCTGTATCATTTGCCTTAATGTAATCGGATTCCGGGTTTGGGAGCAGAACAGAAACACGGGATTAGGACGACTGCTCATGTGGAGGATGAGCATCAGTAATCTCTCAGAGAATCAGAACAGACCAGCGAGAATCAAAAATGGAAACTTGTGTTGAATTCGTGAGCCTCGCTTTCTGGAATGCTTCAGTGTTTAGTGAGAATGTTGAGCAAGTGAATTTTTTCCCAGTGGGATGATTAGATACTAAATGACTTTATTACAACAATAAGGTACGGTGTGTACTGTAAATATGGACTGAAATAACAATGTAACTGATGAATGTTCAGCTGAACACTATGACTACAGTTATACCTGCTATCCTGTGAGAATGTCCATAAGACACGATGAGACGAAGTCAAAGTGGACACTGTTGAATTTGCTCATTTGATCTTTGTGGGAACGCAAGTGTTAAGTAAGTTAAAAATATTAAATGGTCAATTCACTTGTACAAGTAAACACGCAACAGAAATGGGTATGGAATGTCGTATGTGCTGCAATCCTACTCCTACATCGACTTTGTCCAGACCCCTCATGATTTTGAACACCTCTATCAAATCTAATTGCAAGTTTCTATTCTCTGTGGAGAACAACCCGAGCTTCTCCAATCTGTCCACGTAACTGAAGTCCCTCATCGCTGGAACCTTGCTCATGAATCTTTTCTGCACCCTCTCTAATGCCCCCACATCCTTGCTAAAGTACGGTATCTACAATTGGACACAATACTAGTTGAAGATGAAGCAGTGTTTTATAAAGCTTCATCATAACCTCCTTGCTTTTATACTCTAAGCCTCTATTTACAAAGCCTGGGATCCCATATGCCTTTTAACCACTTTCTCAACTAGCCCTGTGCACAAATTTCCCAAGGTCCCTCTGTTGCTGCTCCCATTTTCTTCTATTCTCAGGTTTTCATGGCAGAGAGGGACAGGAGGACAGGGAGTTCTAGAAAGAAGGATGGGTAGAGAGAGCAAACAAACAGGAAACACGTATGGGATCACCACCACCTGCATGTTTCCCTTCAAGTCACACTCCATCCTGACTTGGAACTATATCGCATGTCCTTCACTGTCGCTGGGTCAAAACCCTGGAACTTCCTTCCTAATAGCACTGTGGGTGTACCTACCCCACATGGACTGCAGTGGTTCAAGAAGGAGGTTCACCACCACCTTCCCAAGGGGCAATTAGGTATGGGTAATAAATGCTGGCCTGACCAGTAATGCACACATCCAACTAATGAATAAAGAAAATAGAAATTTGACACCCAGTCACTTCAGCAGATGTTAGACTAGATGACCAAAAACTTTGTCATTGGTTGGTTTGAGGGAGCATCTTCCAAGAGGAAAGAGAGAAAAAGACTGGAAGGTTTACGAAAGGAATTCCAGAGTTAGGGCCTTGGCAGCTTGAAGACACGGCCACCAATGGTGGAACGATTCAAATTGGGGATGTGCAAGAGGCCAGAATTAGAGGATGGCAGATAATGGAGGATTGTGGAGCTGGAGGAGATTGCAGAGATAGGGAGGGGTCATTTGTGGAAGACAGTTCCAAAATCCAACCACCCTTTGTGTGTAGAAGTGTTAATAAATTTCACCTTTGAAAGGGTTTTTGACTAATTTTCGATTTTAAGACTGTGACGCTCGTCCAAGTTTCCTCCAACCAGTGAGAAGAATTTCTCTCTATCTACCCCATCAGTTTCCAGTATTGTATTGCAAACATTGATCAATTCACCCATTACCCTTCGAAATTCCAGGGATACAGAGTAAAGCTCCATCTAAACTGTCCCATCAAATGCTGCCAAGCCAAGTACAGCCTGGAGTTATCTACAGAGAAAATCTCTGTCCTGTCTGTTTTATCAAACACTCCCAGGACAGGTACAGTGTGGAGTAAGATGCAGACTAAAGCTGGTTTTATATATGCCCCTCTTTCTCCTCCTTTTTCTAGATGGAGAGAATAACAGTGACATAGACAGGGATAGATATAGAGAGAGAATAACAGAGAGAGGGAAGGATAGCATTGGGGAGAGAGTACCAGAGAGGAAGAGGAAGAGATTGGGATGGACGGTGTCAGTCACTGTTCCTGCAAAGCTGTGTGCAGCAGCCTGGAATGTGCCAAGCAGGTCCTGTTCTGTGATAAATAACACATGTCTTCAAAGATTCTTAAAAATGTAAAGGGACAGCGCATGAAAAAATAACTGGCCCTGCACAGCAACTAAATTTTCTGAGAACATTGGACCCAGCTGTAGGTCCGTGGGTAATAATCTTGCCTCTGAGTTATTCGTTTGTGGGCTCAGGTCAGAACACAAAATCTAGGCTGATGCCACCCAGCAGAAAATCAGAACAGACCAGAGAGACTTAGGAAAGGAAACTTGTGTTGAATTCGTGAGCCTTGTGTTTTGGAATGTTTTCGTGTTTGAGGAAAATGTTAATATTTGCCAATGATACCAAACTTGGAGGAGATGCAAACAGTGAAGATGATACCAATGGACTGCAACAGGACATAGATAGGCGATCAGAATGGGCAGACAAGTGGCAGATGGAATTTAATACAGGCAAATGTGAGGTGATGTATGTTTGGCAGAAATGATGGGGAGCGGCAATATAGACTTAATGGCACACTTCTAGGGAGTGAGCAGGGACAGAGGGACCTGGGGGTGCATGGACATAGATCTTTGAAGGTGGCAGGACATATTGAGAGAGTAGTCAGCAAAGTAAATGGGATCTTAGGCTTCATAAATAGAGGTGATGAGTACAAAAGCATGGAAGTTATGCTGAACATTTACAAAGCTCTGGGTAGGCCACAACTAGAATATTGCATCCAGTTCTGGTCACCACACATTAGGAAGGATGTGAGGGTCCTTCAGGGGGAATCAGAGGAGACTTCCAGGTATGGGGAATTTTAGCAAAGTGGATTGGAAACAGCTACCTGAAGGAAAATGAGTGTCAGAGCAGTGAGAGTTAGTGAGGGTTGAGAACAAATATTTTCCCACAAAGACAAACAGAGTGAGACTCCCAAATCTAGAGCCCCTTGGATGTCAAGGCTCAAACCGGGCAGGATAAGGCACAGAAGGGAATCTTATGTCTCATACCGAGAGCTCAATATCACAGAAAGCCGAGAGGAGTGAAGAAAGTGCAAGGGTGAAGCTGAAAAGCAAATTAGGAAAGCAAAGAGAGGGCCTGAAAATAGTATCGACAAGTAAAATCAAGGAAAACACAAAGATGGTTCATAAATACATGAACAGCAACAGGATAACTAAGGAGAGAGTTTTAGGGCCCAAAAAGAGAATGTGTGTATGGACGTGGGATATGTGGGCATGGTTCTTAAGGAATACTTTGTGTCTGTCTTTATAAAAGAGGGAGAACGATGCAGACGTTGTAGTTAAACAGGAGGAGTGTGAAATATTGGATGGGATAAACTGAGTAAGGGGAAATATTAAGGTGTTGGGCATCTTTGAAACTGGACAAATAGTCAGGGCTGGATGTATTGGGACCAGTTCAGAGAAGGTTCACTAGCCTGATTCCTGGGATGAAGGGGTTGTCTTATGAGGAATGGTTGAACATATGGGCTTTACTCATTGGAGTTTAGAAGAATGAGAGGTGATCCTATTGAAACATACAAAATACTTAAATGGATAGACAGGGTAGATGCGGGTAAGATGTCTCCTTTGGTTGGGGAGTTCAGAACCAGGGGACAAAATTTCAAAATAAGGGGGAAGCCACTTAGGACAGAGATGAGGAGACATTTCTTTACTCAGATGGTTGTTAATCTTTGGAATTCTCTACCCCAGAAGCCTGTAGAAGCTCAGTCATTGAGTATGTTTAAAGCAGAGATTGACAGATTTCTAAATACCAATGAATAAAGGGATATGGGGATAGTGTGGGAAAAAGAAATTGAAGTGGATGATCAGCCATGATAGTACTGAATGGCGAAGCAGATTCGGTGGGCTGAACGGCCTTCTCCTGTTCCTATGTTCCCAAGCTGCTGAAATAGTTTCTCCCAAACTACCCCATCAGTTCCCCTTAACATCTCAACAACTTTGAACAGTTAACCTTGGCCCTCGTAAATTCAAGGGAATAAATCTCTAGTTTGTGTAATATCACCTCGTAATTTTACCCTTGGAGTCCAGTTATCATTCTTGTAAATCTACACTGCACTCAAATGGACATGGACCCACCCCAATTCCCTTTGGACCTCCGGTGTTTCTACTTTTTCACCATTTATATAGTAATCTGTTCTAGTCTGTTTTTGCTGACATTGAACTCTATCCATCACAGTTTTGCCCATTTATTTAAGATATTAATATCTCTTTGTAATTTGATGCTTCCAGCTACACTGCTTCCAATGCTGCCTATTTTTGTGTCATTGGCAAACTTGGGTATGTGGCATTCTAGCCCAATATCTTAAATCGTTAATAAATACAGCAAAACTGAGACACATATGGGCTTTGCAATAGCAGGTGGGAGTGAATCATTCCATCCTCTAGGTTTTTTAATTCCGATGAACATACAGAAATATCCTGCACAAAATATCAACCATTTGTATCTTAATATTTGTCAGCACAAAAGTGCCTCTCTCAAACACTGCCTATGTTCGGTGTATATGGGCTGATGATACAAAGTTAGGTTTGACAGTAAGCTGTGAGGAGGGCACAAAGAGACTGCAAGGGAAGATTGACAGGTTAAGTGAGTGGTCAAGAAAGTGGCAGCTGGAATATCATGTGGAGAAATATTAGGTTCTTCCCTTTTGCTGGAAGAATAGAAACACAGAACATTTTTCAAACGGTGAGAAACTGTTAAACGTTGGTGTTCAGGAAGTATATACTTGTCTTGGAGGTGAGGTGGAGAGAGAGAGAAAGACAGGGTGAGAGGGTGAAAGAGAGAGAGAGATGGTGTGAGGCAGATGGCGAGGAATAAAATGCCCGAAAGATGCGACGCAGGTTGCATTACAAAAGAAAATCTGACACCAAACCCTCATAAAGAGAGATTAAGGCTGATGACCAAAATCTAGGTTAAAGAGGTTAGTTTTAAGGAATGTATTTAAGCGGGAATGAGAGGTAGAGAGGCAGAGAGGTCGAGGGAAGTGATCAGGAAGTGATGCTAAATCTTTATAAAATCATAGTTTGTCCCCAGCTGGAGTATTGTGTCCAATTCTGTGACCACACTTTAGAAAGGGCATGGAGGCTTTGGTGAATGTACAGAAGAGATTTACTAGAACGTTTCCACGGTTGAGATTATTCCATTTGTGGAAGAATATTTGAATCCTGTCCGACCTTATAATTCCGAATCTAGTTCACTTCTGATCCGTTAACGCTTCCCCTTTAAAGAATAATTCGTGCCCCGTGAGAAAATAATTAGCGTTAGTTACACTGACTTAACAAACAAGGCGACATTTTCCTCTTCAAAACACCCGTGACACTAATGGAAACCAGCAGAGGTCTTTCTATGAAACTCCGCCTTAAATTCAATGAACGGAAAGTAATCCCAGAGGCAGTTCGCTTTGACGTGAACATCCATTCCAGACTCTATCTGATGTTCTTGGAGCTTAACATTCATTCGATGAAATCTTTATATAATTCTCATGTCCCCATACGACTCTCTCCAACATTACCAATGTTATTAACAATTTAACATCACTGGTATTGACCCTACTGCAACGTTAGTGGTGGTGACTCTAATCTGGCATTTCTGGTATTGATCTTATTCCAATATCCCTGGTACTGATCCAACTGTGAGCAATACGAGAAGCGACTCTCATTTAGCCTTCCCGGTACTGACCTTACTCTAATATTGCTGGTAGTGATTCTAAACAACATGACTGGTATTAACCTCACTCTAACGTTGCTGGTGGTGATTATAATCTTACATGACTGATATTGACCTCATGCTAACATTGTTGGTAGTGATTCGAATCTAACATTACCAGTATTGATTTTACTCTCGCAATACTGGTGTTGATTATAAGCTAACATACCTGGTACTGACCTTATTGTTACATTACTGAATACAACTCTACTCCAACATCAATAGTGGTTATTCCAGCCTAATCTACTGGCGTTGGTCCGATTTTAACGTTACTGTTGCTCACTTTTCACGGACATTAGGGTTGTTGACACAACTGTAACGTTACTGGATGTAACTGTACTTTAACATTGCTGATGGTGAAACGAAAACAGAAAATGCTGGAAATAATCAGCAGGTTAGGCATTATCTGTGGAGAGAAAAGCCGTTCACGTTTCAGGGCTGTGTGACCAATCATCAGAACTGGTGGTGATCTTACACTAACTGTACTGGTTGTGATCCCTATACTACTATTAATTATAGTAATCCTAAACGAGCATGACTGGTGGTGCCATTATTGTAACAATACTGGTGGTGAACTTACTCTAACATTATTGGTGGTGAACTGACTCGAACATTACTGCGTGTAATTGCACTGTAACATTACTACTGCTTATTCAGTTTTTCCACCAAAAGCATGGTGGCACTACTGCTGCTGCTGCTTATTCTTCAGACCTCCTGATGTGTCATCTGCACTGACCACTCCCTACATTCCACTCCTACGGCATTCACTTCCTCGTCCTCTACAATTAATGCTTCTGGTTGAGCATGGTTGTTTCCAATTTGCTATTGTGTTTATGTCTGTGTTTAGTTTCTGACCCACATTTTCTCCATTGGACAGACAGCCGAGCACTGCATCTATTTTATCACCCAACAATGATGCGAATTACTCATCACCATTCAATATAACATTGTGAAATCACTAGTAATGTTAGAATAACGTAACTACCAACAATGTTAGAGTAGGATCAGCATCAGTAATGCTGGAGTCGGGTCGCCAAAATAATATTAGAGTAGGTTCACCAGCAGTGATGTTTCCAGATTGATTATCACCAGTATTGTTAGAGGAGGGTCACCACCAGTAATGTAAGGGTAGTCTCACTACCCATAAAGTTACAGTAGAGTAACCAACAGTAAAGTTGTAATGGCACAGACACCAGTAAAATTATCATCCATAGTGTAAGCGTAAAATGACCACTAGTAATAGTAGAGGACGGACACTACCAGTTATACTAAGGAAGAAACATTGCATTTAACTCTAGATTACTTGTCACCACATATAATGGTGGTGTAAAGATCGCCGCCAATAATGTTGGACTGACGTCACCACCAGTAGTGTTAGAGAAGGTACGATATTCTTATTATTTCTGTAGAATTGCTGACAGTGAATTTAGTAACGCAATAAGCACCAGTAATGTCAGAAGCAGGATCTCCATCAAAAAACTGTTAGCGTAAGTTCACCCTCAGCAATGTAAGTGCAGACGCACCAGCAAAGTTGTTAGTGCCATGAACGACACCATTTAAGTCTGAGTCGCGTCACCGCCCATCATGATAGAGTATGGTGACCACCTATAATGTTAGACAGTTGCCGCTATTAACATTATAATTGGGTTGCCACGAGTAATATTAGACTTCGTGAACTGCAATACAAATAAACTCCCAAAGCTAGTGGTTTGCCACTGGCACATATCAATGATATGAAGGGGTGCATATTAATTCTTCTGAGTTTTAATTCATTCATTGGATGCGGGCATTGCTGGATAGACCAGAATTTATTGCCCATCCCTAATTGCCCTTGACAAGGTTGTGGTGAGCTGTTTTCTTAAATCGATTCAGTCCATATTGTTCAGGTTCACCCACAGTACCGTTAGGAAGGGGGTTCTGGGATTTCTACCCAGCAACAGTGAAGGAATGGCGATATAGTTCCAAGTCAGGATAGTGTATGGCTTGGAGGGGAACTTGGAGGTGATGGTTGTTCCCATGCATTTACTGCCCTTGTCCTTCTATGTGGCAGAGGTCGCGGGTTTGGAAGATGCTATCTGTGGAGCCTTGGTGCGTTACTGCAGTGCATGTTGTAGATGGTGCACACTGCTGCCACTGTGCGTCGGTTGTGAAGGGAGTGAATGTTGGTGGATGGGTTAGCCAATCATGTGGGCTACTTTGTCCTAGATGATGTCGAGCTTCTTAAATGTTGTTGCAGCAGCGCCCATCCAGGCAAGTGGAGAGTATTCCATCACACTCCTGACTTGTACCTTGTAGATGGTGGACAGACTTTGGGGAGTCAGGAGGTGAGTTAATCGTCGCAGGATTCCTAGCCTCTGACCTGTTTTTGTAAGTATCGTATTGATATGGCTACTCCAGTTCACTTTCTAGTCAATGGTAACCCCCCCCCCCCCCCCCCAATGTTGACAGTGGGGGATTCCGCAATGTTATTGCCATTGAATGTCAAGGGGAGATAGTTAGATTCTCTCTTGTTGGAGATGGTAATTTCCTGTCACTTGTGTGGCACGGATGTTACATGCCACTTATCAGTCCAAGCCTAGATATAGTCCAGGTCTTGCTGCATTTCTACATGGACTGTTTCAGTATCTAAGGAGTCGCAAAAGGTGTTGAACATTGTGCAATCATCAGTGAACATCCCCACTTCTGAGCTTATGATTGAAGGAAGATCATTGATGAAGCAGCTGAAGATGGTTGGGCCTGGGACACTACCTTGAGGAACTCCTGCAGTGATGTCCTGGAGCTCAGATGGTTGAACGCCAAGATTTAAAAGATAGGCAGGGTGGTAGGGGCTGGAGGATGTTACAGAAAAAATGTACATTGGATGAGTTGGAGGAGGTTACAGAAATAGGGCGAAATGTTGGGACTTGGGGAGGTCACACAGAAAGGGACAACTGCATCGACTGGAGCCTGTTTTCGAGATCGAATGGGTTGTTGGGCTTGAGGAGGTTAAAAACATGGGGAGATGGGGTAGGGTGGGCGAAGCCTCGGAGGGATTTGAAAACTAGGATGGACATTTTAAAATTGAGATGTTGTTGGACCAGGTGTGAATGTCGATAAGTGAGCGCGGGGAGATGGGTGAAGATTACCTGCTGCGAGGTAGGACATGGGGGAAGCAGAAAGTGGGAAAATGGGGGGCCAGTCATGAGAAAGTTGGATTTGACAATTTTGGAGATAGAAAAGGCAGAGATGAGGATTTCAGCAGCAGATGAGCTGAGGCAAAGGAGGCGATGGGCAATATTCACCCACCAGCAAACACTGAGTGGCACTGAGATTTAGACCATGCATGAGCCCATTCCATAACCATATGTACAGACTCACAGGCCTTGATTACATACTGCAGAATAATTCTCCACTCATCAGGGTCTGTGAAAAACATGAAATAAATAATATTCGTCTGTGGAAGCATTTTTTTCACTGTATCGTTTGATTCGCGGGATGTGGGCATTCCTTGCTATGTCGGCAATAATTGACCATCCTTACTTGCCCCTTGAGGAGATGGTGTTCTCTTGTAAACCAGCTGCTGTTCCTTCTGGCACTCCTTCAGTTGTTGGTTACTGAGGGAGTTCCAGGACCTGGCCGAGTTCTGCAGACTTCCTTGGCTGCATAGTTTGTCAAAACTCCCTGTCTGCTTTTGCAATGTGTGATTGGCACTCGAATGAGGGAAGATAAGGAAGAAATTACCTGTAAGAAAATTAAAATATTTTGTTTAATATCTACTTTAATCAAAGCAATCTGATGGCTGCTGCTTGATGGCCACAAGCTTCCGATGGCGCTATTGGATAGACAGATACATTCTGTTCACCCTTGTGACTTCCCAAATCCTCCTCGTCAACAATGGCAGCCATGGCCAGCATCGTTGCCCCTCAGACACCGCTATCTTTCTGAAGGGCAAAGACAAAAAAATATTTCAACAAATAAATGTTGAAATGGGACAGGATTAAAATACTGCTAGCAGCGCCCCCACCCCACCCCACCCCCCGCTCCGCCCCGCCCCCTACCTTCCACGTGTTATCCCAAGTTCTCTGGCGGATCCCGATCCTTTTGTAGGAGGTGATATCTGTCTCAACCAGAAACCGGTCCAACTCTCACTTGAGAGAATTCAGTGAATTACAATCCACCACATAAGAGAGCAGCCTTGTGCAAAGGTCCAATATTCTCTGGGAGATGAACCATCACCTGACATCGAACTCAGACCTGGCCTTGTACAATTTCAAATTCTATCCCAGGGTCCGCATGAACCTATTTATTTGGGACAAACTCAACTATAACTCAATATATTTCCTGACTCTGTATCCAAGTTTTCTCATTCTGTATTCCAGTGCATCTGACTATGTGCCCGTGTGTGCCTGAATCTGTATCCCTGTGTCTGACCTTGTGTCCCGTTTTTCTGACCCTGTACATGCGTTTCTAATCCTGTATGTCTGACTAGATGTCCACGTGTATAAGTATGTACACTTGTATATGACTCTGTATCTCTGTTTGTCTCTTCCATACTTTTGCTAGTTTCTGTATCTCTGTGTGACTGAGTCTGCAAATCTCTGTATCTGGCTATGTATCATGGTGTGTCTGACTCTATACCTCTATTTTTCTGACTCTAGACTCCAGACTCTACATTGATGAGTTTTTGACTCTGTATGTTGTGCATCTGACTGTACCTCTATGTGTCTGACTCTGTTTCTTAGTGCATTTGACACTGTCGCTTGGTGTCTGGGTCCTTATATTTGTGTGTCTGACACTGCTTACCAGTCCACATGACTCGCTATTCTAGTTTATCTGACTCTGCATGGTGCTGTGTCTGACTCTGCATCCACGTGTCAATAACACGGTATCTCAGTATATCTGGCACTAGACCTGTGTTTGTCTGAGTCTGCTGCTCAGTCTGTCTGACACTGTATCCCATTGTGGCTGAATACATGTACAGGTGGATCTGCCTCTATGCTCCAGTGTGCCTCACTCTGTATCTGAGTGCCTCTGACTCTGCATCCCTGTGTGTATGACTCTGTATCTCTGTAGTTACGGCTCTGCATCTCTGTGTATGACTTTATGCACTCTGTTTATAATTGTATTCTTGTTTTTCTGTCTCTATTTCTCTGAATTTCTGATTCTGTGGACTGGTGTTTCTGACTCTGCACCTCTGACTGAATCCATGATTGATTCTGCATTCCAGTGTGCCTGACTCGATCCCCTTCATATCTAATTCTTTATATTAGTATGTTTTACACTGTTTCCCTGTCTATGTGGCTCAGCATCCCAATCTATCTGACTCTGTAATGTGGTTTGTCTAACTGTGTATTCTTGTGTCAATCGCACAGTATCTCAGTATGTCTGACTCTTTATCCCTGTGGCTTGGATTCTACATTCCTGAATATCTCACGCTCTATCCCAGGGTTATCCGCATACGACACACGGGTCAAAATTGGACCTGGCGAAGGTTTCCATCCAGTACATGGCACTAAACAGTTCCTGGGCCTGTTCCTTGTCCTCACTGGGAGTGGAGATGAAACATTTCCTGTTGACTTCTTCTTCCAGAGCGGACTTTTCAGAACCTCACGCTATCAGTTTCACAGAAGTCAGAACCCGCTGGAAAACCTCGAGTCTGTTGGGAAACGACTGTTCCTAATATCAGCAGCTGACACCAATAAAACTGACAGCTCGATGTTTTTATAACCACCCACTGAGCATTCCACTCTCTGCAACTGAGAGGGAGAAGAGAGACAGAGAGGGTGAACAGAGAGAAGGTGAGAGGGGGAACAGAGATAGGTGGAGAGAGGAGGACAGAGAGAAAGAGGGGAAGAGAGAGAGGAGGGCAGAGAGAGAGATCAGAGAGACAGAGGAAGGTCAGAGAGAGAAAGATGATGGACAGAGAGAGGGCAGAGAGACAGGGAGAGAGAGAGAGAGAGAGAGAGAGAAAGGGGAACAAAGAAAGAGAGAGAGAGCAAAAAGGTGAGAGAAGGGTGAGGGAGAGAGTGAAAGGGGGAACAGTGATACAGGGGAACCGAGGGGTAGAGGGAGTGGAGAACATTGAGTGGCGAGTGGGCAACACTGAGCAAGCAACACTAAGTGGGGAGTCAGAAACGTGGAGTGGGGAACACTGACCGGCAGCAGGGAGCATTGGAGACACAGGAGTGAAGAGAGAGAGAGTTGGAAAAGATACAGAAAGAGGGCGGGTGGAGAGGGACAGACAGATGGGGAGAAGGAGACAGAGAAAGGGGAAGAGGGAGACAGAGAGAGAGAGAGGTGGGAGGGGAGAGAGATTCAAAGAGTCATTTATGTACGACACAGAAGGAGGCCCCCTTCTGTCCATAGAGCACATGCAGGCTCTCTACAGAGCTCTGCTGTCAGTCCCACTCCCTGGCTCGATCCCCGTAGCCCTGCAAGTCTATCTGATTCAGGTAGCCATCCAACCTACTCTTGGTGTCAATGATTGTCTCCACTTCCGCCACCCTTGTGGGTAGCAGGTTCCAGGCCATTACCACCCGCTGTGTAAAAAAGTGATTCCTCATATTCCCCCTGCATCTTTTTCAGAAAGCTTTCAATCTGTGTCCCCTAGTCCTTGAGGAGATGGGAGGGGGGGATTGGGGGTGGGGGGGGTGTGGTTGCGGGGGAGGAGAGAGAACGAGGCACATACACACACAGTGCAGTGAGAGGGGTGGTGGGGGGAGTGAAATCAAGGTTTCTCCTGAAAGATGGACATTTATCCAGAATACTCTGCATTGCTTCGTTCGGTGCATGGACAGCAATTAACTACTTATGTAAGCAAAAATAATGCCAAGTATATCAGTGAATCAGTTTTCTATATAGTGTGGAGAAAGGAAGTCAATAAATTATTCTTCTCATTTAAAGCTTCTTCACAAACATGCATATTTGTTTTTGTTTTTATTAGCAAGATAAATTTTTAATGCATTTATCTTTAAAAATTTGCTCACTGCACCTGATTCTGTATACCTGTGAGCCTGAAACAGTCTATCAGTGCATTTGTCTCTGTATTTAAATGAGTTTGACTCTCTATTCGAGTACCTCAGACTGTGTCGTATTATTTCTTGTCTTTGTATCAATACAACTCTGTATCTCAGTGTTTTTTAAAAATCTTTCATGGGATGTGGGCATCATTAGCAAGGCCAGCATTTGCTTCCCATCCATAACAAGGGAGTGGCTTGTTTGGCCTTATCAAAGGGGAGTTAAGAGTCAGCCACATTGCTGTAGGCCTGGAGTCACATGTAGCACAGACCAGGTAAGGACATCAGGTTTCCTTCCCTAAAGGAGATCAGTGACCCAGATGGGGTTTTGCAACAACTGATGATAATTTCATGACATCATTTAAGATTTAATTAATTAATTCAATTTTTGTTCCACCTGCTGCCATAGTTGGATTTGAACCCGCCTCCCCACAGCATTAGCCTAGGCCACCAAAGCACAGACTTAGTGACATTTCCATGACACCACCGTTTCCCCCGACTCTGTATTGCTGTGTATCAGACTCTGTATCTCTCTGGCTCTGTATCTCTATGCGTCTCAACCTGTATCTCTATGACGCTGTACCAATGTGCGTTTGATCCTATATCTCTGTGACCCTGTATCTCTGTGCATCTTTGCCGGTATCTCTGTGACTCTGTCCCTCTTTGTGTGTTTGACCCTGTAACTCTGTGACCCCGTATCGCTGTGCGTTTCAGCCGGTATCTCTGTAATTTTGTACCTCTGTGTGCGTTTGACCCTGTATCTCTGTGCATTTCAGCTGGTATCTCTGTAACTCTGTACATCTGTGTGTATTTGATTCTGTATCTCTATGACTGTAGTTCTGTGACTGTATCTCTGTGCGTCTGACTCTGTGTCTCTGTGTCTCACCCTGTAATGCTATGTGTACGACTCTGTACCTCTCTGTTTATAATTATGTATCTCTATGTGTCTGACTCTGAATCTCTCAGGTATAACCCTGTATCAGTGTGTATCTGATTCTGTATCTCTATAGCTCTTTATCTCTGTGTGTATAACCCTGTTTCGCTCTGCATATGACCCTGTACCTCTATGTTTTTTTATTCATTCATGGGATGTGGGCGTCACTGGCTATGCCAGCATTTATTGCCCATCCTGATTGCCCTTGAGAAGGTGGTGGTGTGCTGCCTTCTTGAACCGCTGCAGTCCATATATGTGTCTGACCCTCTATCTCTGTGATTCTGCATTTGTATGGCTCTGAGTCTCCGTGATCATTTAATCTCCGTGTCTGTGACGCTGTATTCCAGTGTGCCTGATTCTGTATCTAAGTGTCTCTGACTCTGTAAATCCACTCTTTCTGAACTTCTATCTTTGCATGTTCGGCTCAATATTCCTGTGTGTCTGACTCTATTTTGAGTGGCTCTGTTTCCCTGTGCCTCTGACTCTGAGACACTGTATTTATGACTCCATATTCCCTTGTCTGTTATATATTCTTGTGCATCTGACCCTGTGTCCCATCTTTTTTCTCTCTGTCTGTACCCTTGTGTGAGCCTGATCCTGGTTCTCTATGTGTTGTGTTCTGTATCCACGTGTCGTATTCTGTGTTCGAGTGTGTCTGTCTCTGCCCCTTCATGTCTGACTTTTTATATTTGTGTGTCTGACACTGCATACCTTTCCACGTGACTCGGTATCCCAGTATAGCTGACTATGAATCGTCGTGTGTCTGATTGTGTGTCAATGTGTCAATGAAACTGTATCTCGGTGTGTCTGACTTATTCAGTGCTATGTGTCTGAGGTTTTCACCCTATGAGTCTGGGTGTGTATCCCAGTGTGTCTGACACTGTATCCCTGCATGAATTAAGTGTACTGGTGCATCTGTCTCTCTGTTACAGTCTGTCTGACGCTTGATGCCTATGGGTCCCATTCTGTTTTCGATCTGACTAATGCTGTATTGCTTTGTGCCTGACTCCTGTAAACCTTAGATGAATCTTTATCTCTGTGCATGAATCTATCTCTCTCTCTCTCTGTGCTTTTGACCTTGTACCCTCAGTGTCTGATTGTATTCTTGTGTATGTCTATCTAATTAGACCTGAGCTTCTCTGGATTGAATTCCATTTGCCACGTTTCAGCCCATTCAACTAAACCATTGATATCAGCCCATTCAACTAAACCATTGATATCATTCTGGAGTCTACAGCCATCCTCTTCACTATCAACTACACGACTAATTTTTGCTGCATCTGCAGATTTCCCAATTATGCTTCCCAAGTTTAAGTCCAAATCATTAATATATACCACAAATAGAAAGGGAGCCAACACTGAGCCCCGTTGAACACAACTGGAAACAACATTCCATTCACAAAAACATCCGTCCACTACTACCCTTTGTTTTGTCACTGAGTCAATTTTGGATCCAACAGGCCACATTCCTCTTGTATCTCATGGCCTTTCATTTTACTAACCAGTCTGCCATGTGGCACCTTATCAAATGCCTGACTGAAATCTACTGAACTACCTTCATTAATCCTCCTTGTTACTTCCTCAAAGAATTCAATTAAGGAAGTAAGACATGACCTTCCCCTAACAAATCCATGCCGACTGTTCTTGATCAGTCTGTGCATTTCTCAGTGACAGTTTATCCTGTCCCTCAGAATTGATTCCAATCATTTACCCACCACCGAGGTTTGACTGATTGGCCTATAATTATTTGGCCTGTCACTTGCACCCTTTTTCAACAATGGTACAATGTTCACAGACCTCCACTCCTCTGGCACCTCGCCCGTATCTAGTGAGGATTTGAAGATGATCCTCAGTGCATCCGCAATTTCCTCCCTGGCTTCCTTAAACAAGCAGTGATGTAATCCGTCTGGCCCTGGTAATTTATCTCCTTTCACGGATGCCAGACCCTCTAGTACTTCCTCTCTCATTATGCTCATTGCATCAAATATTTCACACTCCTCTTTTACTGCAATGTCTGCATCATCCCTCTGACTTGTGAAGACACGAGTCAGAAAACCCATTACAAACCCTGCCCATATCATCTGCATCTACATGTAACTTCCCTTGTACATCTCTAATAGGCCCTATTGTTTCCTTAGTTATCCTCTTGCTCTTAAGATGATAATACATCTTTAGGTTTTCCTTGATTTTACCTGCCAATAGTTTTTCATGTCCTCGCTTTGCTTTTCTAGTTTCCTTTTTTACTTCACCCCTGCACTTTCTATACTCCTCTACACTTTCTAAAGTATTAAGTTTTTCTGCGATCGTCAAAGAAAGTATTTTAGTGCTTCAACTTACCGTATAAGCCTGTTGATAACCAGGCGGCTCGAGGTTTGGCCGTACCACCCTTTATCTTTGTGGGACATGCTTGCACTGTGCCTGTAGAATCTCACTTTTGAATGCCTCCAACTGGCTTGCCATTGATTTTCCCTTTAGTAGCTGTATCCAGTCCAGTTTTGCCAGATCGACTCCCAGTTTGATAAAATTTGCCTTCCCCCATTTAGAACGTTTCATTCCTGTCTTATCTTTGTCCTTTTCCATGATTATGCTAAAACTAACTGTGTTATCATCGCTAACTCCAAAATGATCACCTGCTGACACTTCAGCTACTTGCTCAGCTTCATTACCGAAGACTAAATCTAGAATTGTGCCCGCTTCCATTTGGGCTTGTTATGTGCTAGCTAAAAAAGTTCCTTTGAATGCAGTTCAAGAATTTTGTGCCCTCTGTGCCCTTCACACTGTTTATAGCCCAGTTGATATTCGGATAACTGAAATCCCCAACTATTATTGCTGTATGGTTTTGCACTCAAACATTTGCCTATATATTTGCTCCTCTATCTTACTCTCACTATTTGGGCGTCTACAGCACACTCCCAGTACTGTGGCTGCCCCTTTTATTTTTGATTTCCACGCATTTGACCTCATTTGATGATTCATTTGGCATATCATCCCTCCTCACAGCTGTTATTGATTCTTTAACCAATAATGTTACACCATCTCCTTTTTTTATTCTTTTCTCTATCCCGCCTGAAAGCTCTATATCCATGGATGTTGAGCTGCCATTCTTGCCCCCACTTTAAGCCAAGTTCCCGTTATAGCAATTATATTGTGTTGTCCTATGCCACCGGCTCACGAGATGACGACCCTTGAAGTCCTGTTTGCTAATCTCTTTATGAACTCCCTGTACTCAGCTTGCAGGACCTCATCTCTCTTTCTTCCTATATCATTGGTACCAATATGGACCACAACCTCTGTCTGTGCACCCTCGCCCTCCAGAATGCCTTGTAGCTGCTCAGTGATTTCCATGACCCTTGCACCAGGGAGGAAACATACCATCCTGGAAACACATCTGTGACCACAGAAACACCTATCTGTTCCACTAACTATAGAATCCTTTACCACTATTGCTTTTCCAGCAGAGAGCATATAGCGTAGATGCACCAGTATGGTGCCAGGGAACAGAACCGTACATGTGATGAAAAACAGGACATTGCATCGATATTCTCTGGAGAAGATAAAACTAAGAGAAAATTTAAGACAGGGTTTAAATCAGCTACTACATAATTTAAATCCAAATGAGCCTTTGGTGTTCCCATTAAAGAAAGAATCTGTACTTGTTTCTCATGGCCAGTAAATTACATTTTGATGCAGTCACTGGTGTTTTGCGAATAAACCTGACTTATTTAATACACTGAGTCTAACAGCCCATTGGGAAAATCAGATTAGAATAAGTTTAGTGTTGTGCTCGTCAAATGCATCTCATTTATCATCTCAAATTGTTCCCAGCACTAGAACCCAACAGTAGCTCACCCTGGTTTTACAATACCCAGAATACTCTCTTTGGGTGGCTCAAGATTTATAATTGTGTGTTTTTCATAGTTGAAAGGGCGCAGCATGAAAATTTAGTGTTGAACTAAATCTAGTGATGACACTGATCCTGGTTATTTATCATGAGGTGCAAATGAGTTTCAGCCTATTTTGTTAACCAAACGTTTCAGTACTTTTTCCAAAATTCATTTTAGCATGATTCTTTATGCTGACGACAGACATTTTAATGAAAGGCATAAACGATTTATTTGCCAGGGTTTGTGACCACTTCAATTGGTCTCTCTCTATGTGCACAGCAGCTTGGTGAGTTGCTCATTGTTGATCTGAAGTTTGAATTGCACTTGAATTGTTTGTGATGTTTCCCCCCCCCCCCCCCCCAGATCTTCAAATCTGAGAGTTTCTTTACAGTATCAAAATTTCAATGTACATTTATATTTATTTTGTGGTCTATAATTTGATGTTTTTCCCATTTCTCCCGAAGATGTTTGACATGCTGGGTTGTTTCTCCATGTGTTCCAGCAGCCCTCTGTACTTTGGTGGCATGCCCGTTGTTTAAGTGTGAAGCTAGATGACGAGTGTTATTAAGCCATTTCATCATGGAGAACACCATGACCAAACCCAATCAATATGAACCACCAATAAATTGAATAAAGAATTCAGGAAGCACTTCTTTACCCACAGACCGGTTAGGATGTGGAACTTGTGTGACCATATAGAGTAGTCGAGGTGAATAGCATGGATAACATCAGTGGAAGGGAAATTATTGGAAAAAGTTCTGAGAGACAGGATTAATCTCCACTTGGAGAGGTAGGGATTGATCAGGGATAGTCAGCATGGCTTTGTCAGGGGGAGATCGTGTCTAACTAACTTGATTGAATTTTTCGAGGAGGTGACTAGAGGTGTGGATGAGGATAGTGCAGTTGATGTGGTCTATATGGACTTCAGTAAGGCTTTTGATTAGGTCCCGCATGGGAGATTGGTTAAGAAAGTAAATGTCCATGGGCTTAGTAGTTGGCAGGAAAAAAGACAGAGGTGCAAGGGGAGAGCCAACTGTGTAACAGCCCCGACAAACAAATTTCTCTGCAGCACCTGTGGAAGAGCCTGTCACTCTCGAATTGGCCTTTATAGCCACTCCAGGCGCTGCTTCACAAACCACTGATCACCTCCAGGCGCTTATCCATTGTCTCTCGAGATAAGGAGGCCAAAGAAGATAGGTAGGAGGTAGGGAAATATAGGGACAGATGGGGATGAGGTAGGAATATTGGGATTAGTGTAGGATTAGTATAAATGGGTGGTTGATGGTCGGCACAGACTCGGTGGGCCGAAGGGCCTGTTTCAGTGTTGTATCTCTAAACTAAAACTAAATATTGTGCACAATTTCGGCGAAATGAAGTGAGGGAGATTATTCTGCCTAGTTGGTTAGTCAGTGGTAAAAATGATCAACTTAACATGGTCACAAAGGGAATGAGCAGAGAGGTTAGCAGAAACGTCTTTATGCAAAGGTTGTTGGAGCATGGAATTGTTTGCTTTAGAGAAAGGATTAATGGGAAAACAGATGTGTATTTGAAGAAAGGAATTTAAGTATTTGTGGAAGGAGGAGGAGAGAGCTGCAATCCAAAAACCCAGCACAGTTAGACTGCATTAAATGACCAAATCCCACACAAAATATATCAATGCTTTTACAGTGTTACCGATGTGGCATAATTTTCATTCATTCTAAGATGCCCTCTATTAAACCAAACATATTTAATAATTTGTTAACAAGAATATGCCAGAGCTGCAATAGCCACCCTTGCCTCACCGGTTGCCATTTGCCCATAACCTGCTTTCAATATATAATCACCTCTCTGTGCAGTGCCAGATTTCCCACTCCATAGTTGGCAGAGATTACAAGACTTCACAGTTCCAGTTTTTAATAAATTATACGAAATTACGCTTTATAGCTTTAAAACATAGGATTTTTTCGGATAAATGTCGGTTTTATAATGATGAGGCGATGGCCAAAGTTTTGTTTTTTGTTTAAAAATTCATCACTGGGACACGGAGTTTAATCATAATGATCTACAAAATGTGAAATTCGAAATGGAATGCTCCTGACACGTCATATACTTCAGTGTAGAAGAGAGAATGAGAATTCTAATACTTAACGTTTTTGCAGAAATTTGCATATTTATCCTAACAGTTTGTAATGGGATCGTCCGTGGCACCTGTCCCTACTTTAATACATCAAAAAAAACCCTGACAATTCAGTTTGCTGCACTTGAATGAAGTTCAAATAATGGAATTCTCATCGTGCATTTTTACCAACCCCTCACAGTGCAACAGGTGCATGGTCTATCCTGTATATCCTGTGCTGTGAATCCAAGTATTATCCTCAGTTGTGGAGATCCTGTTGTAAGAAAGCTGAGTTTTGGTATCCTGAAAGAGAACAGCTGAAACATCAGACACATCCTACATTCCCTCCTTTAACTCCTGAGTAAGGAATTGTCTGGGATTGGTGGGGGGCGGTTGGGTTGGGTGGTTACCTCCCAGTGTAGGTGGAGGGATGAGTAATGTTTGACTCAGTGCACGGTCTCTGTTGCATTTAACTCAATTCGGATCAAAAAGAATGAAACTTATTCACCATTGATTAAGTTATCCCCAAGATTCTGAGTGAGAGAATGTCTCACAAATGAGAAGGAATAATCCAAACCCTATATCATGCACTAAACAAATTAAGTGGTCACAACTCAGAGCTGAAAGTTAAAGCTGGGCACACAGGAGCTTAATAAGCATGAACAAATATAAAAAGATTTTTTGAGCAATTGAGAAGCAAAACACTAATGGGTAGAGTTACTTCGCAGTAGCGAAGGTTGTCCTGGCAATTAACTAATCACTATAAATCAGCATCAAAGGATGCTGAGCTTTCAGCACAACACTAACCAGACCCTACTATTATAAATTGGCGATACGTTATTTATTCATTCACGGGATATGGGCATGGCTGGAAACCCCAGCTTTTGTTGTCCATTTAAATTGTCCATGAGAAGGTGGTGGTAAGCAACCTTTTTGAACAACTGCTGTCCATTTGCGAAGGTATGTTCACAGTGCTGTTAGGAAGGGAACTCCAGGATTTTAACCCAGTGACAGTGAATGAAAGGGATGTGGTTTGGAAGGAAAGTTAGAAGTGTTGTAGCATGAATGGTTAAGGAATTAATAACAGCTGTGAGGAGAGATAATATGCTAAACGAATCGTCCAATAAGGCCATATGGATTGAGCGCAGAAATACAAAAGGGAAGCCACACTACTGGGTGTGTACTCGTGACACCCAAATAGAGGGAGAGAGATAGAAGAACACATTAGTACGCAGATTTTTGAGTGAAGAAACAATAAGGCAATAATAGTTGGGGATTTCAACTACCCTAATATCGACTGGGATATAAACTATGTGATAGGCACAGAGGGCACACAATTCTTAAACTGCATTCAAGAGAAATCTTTTAAACAGCACGTGACAAGCCCAACTAGAGGTGGCACAATTCTAGATTTAGTCTGCGGTAACGAAGCTGGACAAGTGGATGAAGTAGCAATGGGTGACCATTTTGGAGATAGTGACCATAATACAATTAGTTTTTGCATAAGCATGGGAAATGACAAAGATTTTAAAAAAGTCAACGTTCTAAATTTGGTGAAGGCAAATTTTACGAAGCTGAGAGATGCTCTGACGAAAGTGGACTGGATGCAGCTACTTGAAGGAAAATCAGTGGCAAACCAGTAGGAGGCATTCAAAAGTGAGATTCTATCGGCTCAGTGTAGACATGTCCCAACCAAGATAAATGGAGGTTCGGCCAACTCTAGAGCCCTCTGGGTATCCAGAAGCATATAGGATAAGATTTAGCAGAAAAAGAAAGCTTATGGCTGTCACAAAAACGTAATACTGTAGAAAGGCTACAGGACAATAGAAAGTGCAGGGGTGAAGTAAAAGAGGAAATTAGGAAAGCAAAGCAAGGGCATGAAATATTATTGGCAGGTATAATCAAGGAAAACCTAAAGGTGTTTTATCGCTGCATGAAGTGCAAGAGGCTAACTCAGGAAAGAGTAGAGCCTCTCAGAGATGTACAAGGGAACTTATGCGCGCACGCAGAAGATGTGAGCAGGGTTCTTAATGAGCTCTTTGGCTGTATCTTCACAAAGAAGTGGGATGAAGCAAACATTGTAGTAAAAGAGGAGGAGTGTGAAATATTAGATACGAGAAGCAGAATGAGAGTGGAAGTACTAGAGGGTCTGAGATCCTTGAAAGTTGATCACCAGGGCCGGATGGATTGTATCCGAGGTTCTTAGAGGAAGGCAGAGAATAACGGATAATCTTAAAATCCTCACTAGATATAGGTGAGGTGCCAGAGGATTGGAGGTCTGCGAGCATTGTACCATTGGTTAAAAAGGGTATGAGGGATAGGCCAAAAGATTATAGGCTGGTTAGTCTGATCTCAGTGGGAGGTAATTTATTGGAATCAATTATAAAACATGCGATAAACTGCCACTTAGAAAGGCACAGATATCATGGATAGTCAGCATAGATTCGTTAAGGGAAGGTCGTGTCTCACTGACCTGATTGAATTTTTTGACGAAGTAACAAGAACGATTCATGAAGGTAATGCAGTGGATGTGGTGTACATGGATTTTAATAAGGCATTTGACAAGGCCCCACATGGAAGACTAGTCAGAAAAATGAAAGCCCATGGGATACAGCGGAATGGCTCAGTGACAGGAAAGAAAGGGTCGTGGTCGATGGATATGTTTGTGAATGGACAGTGGTTTCCAGTGGTGTTCCACAGGGTCCAGTGCTGGGTCCCTTGCTGTTTGTGGTATATATTAATGATTTGGACTTAAATGTGGGAGATCTGATTGGAAAAGTTGCAGATGTCATCAAAATCGGCCGTGTAGTTGATAGTGAAGTTGATAGCAGTGCACTCCAGAATGATATCAATGGTTTGGTTGAGTGGGGGAAAAGTGGCAAATGGAATTCAGTGCGGAGAAGTGTAGAGTAATGAATTTGGGAGAGCAAAAAAGCAAGGGCACAAACAAAGACGGGAGGTTATTGAAAGGGGCAGCACATGTGAGAGGCTTTGGAGTGCATGTCCACAGGTCCCTGAAGGTACCAGGACAGGTAGATAGAGTGGTGGAGAAGGCATATGGGATGCTCTCATTTATTGGCTGGATTGTATCCGAGGTTAAAAGCAGGGATGTAATGTTATAATTGTATAAAACTCTGGTTATGCCATAGCTGCAGTCTTGCATACAGTTCTGACCATCACATTACAGAAAAGAAATAATTCCTCTGGAGACACTACAAAGGAGATTTACAAGAATGTTGCCTGGGTTTGAAAGTTGCAGAGATTAGGAAAGTCTGCATCAGCTAGGTTTGTTTTCCTGAACAGAGGAAGCCGAGGGGTTACCTAATTGAGGTGTAAAAATTGTGATGGGTCTGGATGAAGCAGATAGAAAGGACCTGTTTCGCCTAGCAGAGAGGTCAGTTACCGGGGGCACAGATTTAAGAAGATTTAAGAAGTTACTCCTCTGCACCTCCTTCTGCTGTGATCTCACTTTACATTTCTCCCCCACACCACTTTGCCATTTTCTGTTTAAATGCTTGGGGCCAGACCCATATTGCTCCCTATGTTTCAGCTCTTGTAATGCTGAGTCTCATTATTCAATGCACGTCACACCAGTGGTCCACCACTTACTCCATTGAATAAAGACAGGGAAAACTGATGTGTTGAAGCAGGGTGGAGAAACGACATCTTCTGAAGTTGATTGATGAAAAATCCCAACTGCAGTGTTGGTGCCTTTACAGATAAATGAAAAAATGATCGTTGATGATTGTAACTGGACATATCCTACCATTTGGCATCACTTATTCTTTTGTTTTTCTTTTTAACAGTCTTGAAAATGTGCTGTCAGGAAACGAATGGCGGCTGCAGGACAGTCCTGGTCTTCAGAGGTCACAGAATGATTACAGTGCAGAAGGAGGCTATTCGGCCCATCGTGCTCGCACTGGCTCTCTGGCAGAGCACCACTCTCAGTTCCTTTCCCCTGCCTTCTCCCCATAACCCTGCACATTCTTCCTTTTTATATAACTGTCTCATTCCCTTCTCAAAGTTTGAATTGAACCTGCCTCCATCATGTTCTCATGCAGCGCATTCCAGACCTTACCCACTCACTGCTTGAAAATGTTTTTCCTCATGTTACTTTTGCTTCTCCACCAAATACTTTAAATCTGTGCCCTATCTTTATTGATCCTTTCACAAGTTGGCACAGTTTCTCACTATTTACTCTGTCCAAACACCTCATGATTTTAATACCTCTATCAAATCACCTCTCAGCCTTGTCTTCTCCAAGGGAAACAGTCCTAACTTCTCCAATCTATCTTCATAACTGAAATTCCTCACCGCTGGAACCATTCTCGTGAATCTTTTCTGTACTCTCTCCGATACCCTCATGTCTTTCCTCAAGTGTGGTGCCCTGAAATTGGATGCAACACTCTAGCTGAGGCCGAATTAGTGTCTTGTCCAAGTTCAACATAACTTTCTTGCGCTTGTACGTTATGCCGCGGTTAATAAAGTCCAAGATATTGTATACTGTATTACCAGTTCTCTCAACCTGTCCTGCCACCTTCAATGACTTATGCACACGACACCCATGACCTCTGCTCCTTAATTCCCTTCAGAATTGAACCCTCCATTCTATATTGTTCCCCCATGTTCTTCCTACCGAATAGAATCACTTAAGATTTCTCTGCATTGAACTTCATCTGCCACCTGTTTGCCTATTCTACCAACTTGGAAGTTCTGCACTATCCTCCTCACGGTTCACAATGCTTGCAAGTTTCGTATCATCTTCAAACTTTTAGACTGTCTTCTTCATACCAAGGTCTATGTCATTAATACAGATCAGGAAAAGCAAGTGTCCCAACACTGATTCCTGGGGAACTCCACTAAAAAACCTTCCTCCAGCCCGAAAAAAAAAACATCCGTTAATCACTACTCTTTGTTTCCTCCTTTCTCATTGGACTAACAACGTGCAGTTGTAGATTTTTTTCCTGAACACACTCTAGGAATTCTTGCCCGTCAATGCCCTTTGCACGACTATTATCCATGTTGCTATCGTCCCTTGTATTCCATGAGTGACAGGTTTGATCAGAAGTCTGTTGTCTCGCATTGTACCAAACACCTTTTCAAAGTCCATGTACATAACATTAACTGCATTACCCTCACCCACCCTCTCTGTTAACTCCTCAAAAAACACCAACAATTTATGACCTTCCCTCAAGAAATACAAGCTGTTTTTTCCTGAATTAACTCACATTTGCTAGTGTGACTGTTGATTTTGTTCTGAATTATTTTTTTTCTGGAAGATTTCCCACCACACATGATAAACTGAATGGCCTGGGGTTACTGGGATTAACTTTATACAATTTTTTGAACAAGATTGTAACTTTTGGAATGTGACAGTCCTCTGGCACTACTCCTGAACCTAAGGAAGACTGAAACATTATGGCCAGTGCCTCTGCGTTTTCCACCCTCCGTTTCCTTAGTATCCTTGGATGTATCTCATCTGACCCTGGTGCTTTATACACTTTAAGTACTTCACATTTCCCTACATTGAACTTCATTTGCCGCCTGCCCATCCATTCCACCAACTTGTCTATGTCCTTTTGAAGCTCTACACAAACAAATACTGCTTCTTGATCACTTCTAAATCCCTCTAGTGTCTGCCTTACCGCCTCTTTCAATTATTCTTCGGTTGCATTTTCTTCCTTGGCAAAGACAGATGCCAAGTACTCATGTAATATCTCAGCTATGCCCTCTGCTTCCATGTATAAATCCCCTTTCTGGTCCCTAATCGGCCCCACTCCTCCTTTTACTATCCTTTTACAATTTATATACCTATATAAGACGTTGGGATTTCCTTTTCTGCTGGCTGCTAGTCTCTTTTCATGCTCTCTCTCTCTCTGCTTCTCTTATTTGCCTTTTCACTTCCCCTCTGGACCTTCTGTATTCAGCCTGATTCTCAGTAGTATTTTCTACCTGGCATCTGTCATAAGCACTCTATTTATTCTTTATCTTAATCTCTGCCTCTTTTGTCATCCTCTTTGGTGCTCTGGATTTGTTTGCCTTATTTTTCTCTTTCGAGGGAACACACCTTGACTGTGCCCAAACTAGCTCTTCTTTGAATATTGTTCATCTACCAGTTTTCCTGCCAGCCTTTGACTCCAATTTATTCACCCCAGCTGTATTCTTATTCCATTGAAGTTAGCCTTCCCCCAGTTAATTATTCTTACTCTGGATTGCTCTTTGTTCTTTTACATAGTCAACCTAAATTTTAAGATACAATGATCACTATCCCCTAAATGCTCTGCTGCTAATACTTGATCCACTTGGCTCACCTCATTCCCAACAACGAGGTCCAGCAGTGCCTCCTTTCTCATTGGACTAGCAGCGTACTGTTGTAGAATTTTTTCCTGAACACACTCGTAAATCTTGCCCATCACTGCCCTTTACACGGCAATTGTCCAAATCTATGTTTGGATAATTAAAGTGCCCCATTATAACTACCCTATAATTTTTCACCTCTCTGTAATTTCCTTGTAAACCTGTTCCTCCCTGTCCTTTCCACTAGCTGGTTGCCTATAGACAACACCAAGCAATGCAACCATAACTTTTTTGTACCTTAGCTTTAGCCAAATTGATTCTGTCCTCGACCCCTCTGGGACATCGTTTCTCTTCAGCACTGCAATGCTATCCTTAATCAATCTCGCGCCCCCCAACCCCCCGCCCCCCCCCCCCCATTTTTCCTTTCCTATCTTTCCAAAACATATTCTAGCCAGGTCTCAATTAAGGCCACGACATCATAGTTCCACATGGCAATCTGCACCTGTACCTCACCAGTCTTATTAACCACACTAGCTGCATTCATATACATACATATCCTCCGATGATCTTTTAAAAATCCAGAGGAGGAGAGTGGACTGTTACCTGGGTTTGATGTAACACACCCTAAATACTCTAGTAGCAACAAATTGACCTAACAACTTGCACTGCTGCTTGTGGAAAAGAGTTCAAAAATTCATGCACCCTTTCTGAATAGACATGTTTCCTAACCTCCCTTCCACCTATGGCTGATCCCCTCTCTCCTGCCTTAATAACCCTTCTCAACGCACATTTCTGACTGGCATAACTCCACTGACTATTCTTTCTCACTCCTCCTTGCTGCCAGGTAACGTTCCTGACCGGTAAAGTGTTCTGAAATATCTCTCCAATTTGTGGCCCGCTGTGCTAATGAAATTAATCATGGATGTCCAGTGGGATAGAAGTTTCTGATTGACCCCTTACCCTCCTCATCCTAGTGGAAGCCTTAACAATCAGGTATTTTCCCAGAGGAAGAAAAGAACCACTGCAGGCTGCGAGATACTGTTCATCAGTCCTTTAACTTCTCACAGTTGGTTAGATAAGGGACTCTACCAGGAATAAAACAGAACTCTGATTATGCTGAAATTCACTATATTAGTAATTAACATTTTTGATTCAATTGTTTTCATATTAAATTGCACTTTCCTACCCTTTCATTTATCCTATTTACATGAACTAAACTCACTCACAGTGCCAGCTGCCAACTTCAGCTCTAGCCTCTGGTAACTACAATGAATGAATTGCAACCAGGAACTCAAACATCTATCCACGTGTCATCACAAAGGGAGCCAGGACCCACTCGCAACATAGCCAGCACAAGACCCGCCCACTCACCGGAATGCAGGGTCACTTTGCCATGTTCTGCTCCTGGTGCAGTCTCACTGGAGGGCAGTTTGTCGGATTAGCACAATTGAGTGCTGACCTTGGCCCCTATACCAATGCAGGAAGCACTGTCTCCCAAAAATCGTCCTCCCCTTGTTGCATTGGGCCAAAGAAATGGCAACTATTTTGAAGCTGGATGTAGCAAAGCGATGTTCAGCAGCTGATGGAGGAAAAATGTCCAAGAACAACATTGGTGCCCACAGAAATAGATGAGTAAGATAACGTTGATGGTTGTGGCTGCAAATGTTGTCCCACTTTGGCATCACTCTCCTCTCTAGTACAGTCCTGCATCGGTGGTGTCAAGGAGTAAATGGCATTTAAAGGACGGGCCTGGTCATAATGTGAGCTGAAATAAAACAATTTAAGAAACCAAAGGGAGACCATCTCTAAGTTTGATGTCACAAACCCGTTACGTTACATCATCAAATAGAGGAAATGTATGCTGTCAGCGGGAGTATACAGGACTCATCTCTAGAGGATGCTAAATGACCTACAGATTTAGGATCAGCTTCTGTAATTGGAATGTTTTGGACTCTTGGGCTGATCTCAATCAGTGTGTGGGTTGATCCTGATTTCAGGACAATGAAGGGTACATTTATTACTTGGTGACCTAATTTGCCACTGGCAAACTGAAACCTAAAAGCAAAATGCTTTCCCCAAAGATCTATCTCCATCATTGTAATTAATTTTTGGGGGAGGTGGTGGGACATTCAATACTGTACGGCGGAAAGATCATCGACCTTAAATATTAAATCTGTTTTTCTCTCCACAAATTCTGTGAGGCGTGTGGAGTATTTACATGATTTACAGTATTCCGGTATGTTAATTCCCTCTTAGCCTTTTCTCTTTGAGGCGAGAAATCCAAGTTCTCCAGCCCTCCACATATTTTAAGACCTTCATCACTGGCGCCATTCCAGTAATTTTCTTCTGCACCTCCTCTAAGGCCTTCACATCCTTCCTAAAGAGTAATGTCCAGAATTTAATACAATATTCAAGCTGAGGCCTAACCAGTATTTTATAAGTGCTAACCATAATCTCCTTGGTTTTGTACTCGATTCCTCTGTTAGTAAAGGCAAGGATCCTATATGTTTTGTAACAGCCTTGCTAAGGTGTCCTGCAATCTTTTAGCATGCATATACCCCTGCAGTCTCCGGCTCTGTAATACTTTTAAAGCTGTACCATTTTGATCATATTGTCTCCCCTCAAAATTTCTACCAAAATGCATTACTTCACACACCTTTATATTAAATTTCATCTGTCATGTGTCTGGCATTTCACCAGTGTCTTTGTTCTCTTAAAGTCTGTTCATATCCTCCTCACTGCTTGAATGCCAAGAATGGAATCAGTACAGCCCAAATCCACTGATCACTGCAAATGACGTAACAAGCGAGAAGCATGTGGCCGTCAGGATGTGCCAGTGATAGCTGCTCATTGCAAGAGAGTTAATACTACAAGTCCAACCCCATTGGTCAGTGTAAATTAACTAGCTCTTCTAGATTCATATAGGCAAAAGGATTGGCAAGAATGATTGTTCATTACACCAATAGCAACTTTCATTTCTGTAGCGCCTTAATCTTAAAGTAAACTTAAAAGTAAAATGCCCAAGGCACTTCAGATGAGTATAAACATGCAGGGAGGGAAACTGAGCCAAAGAAAGTGACATGAGATCAGTTGACCAAAAGATTGGACAAAGCCACAGGTTTTAAGGAGAATTTACCAAAGGACAATGTGGTAGAACGGTTTAGGGAGGAAATTTCAGAGGTTGCAGAATGGACAGATGAAGGTCAAGCTTCCAATGGCGGGGCGAAGAAATTTTCGCAAGCACAAGAGACCAGACTTCTCTGAAGTGTATTGGACTGCGTAATGTCAAAGAGGTCGTCAGGGGCTATGCCATGCAGGGATTTGAACATGAGGATGGAGTTTTGAAACTATGCGTTGCTGGACTGAGAGTCAATGCAGTGCAATGAGTGCAGGAGTGATGCGTGAAAGGGACTTCATGCCAGTTACTTTATAAGCAGCAAAGTTTTGGGGAATGTCATGTCCAGTAAAGATATCATATTGCTACATTTAAGATACGAAATGTATTCGAGGTGGACTCTTTTACAAATGACTTTACATTTTGAAAAATGTGGGGCAATGCTGCAAAAATAGCCGGTTAAGATCAGCTGACCTGGCCTGTGTATTCAAACATTGCCTTACTTTCTGTTAAGAAAAAAAAGATACATTCTGGGCTAAGAGGTGTCCACAACACCATTCCTGAAACATCAAGGGACATTCCTGAATTGAATGAATTCTTCTGAATCACAAAAGATGCGAAGTTGCCACATCATAACTGAATTTCACTCAAGCGCACATTAATGGATGGCCATGGATTTCCACATCCTGGTGCATTGTGTGGTCACACACGGGAGAGGGCCATGTATCTCCTAACAGAAGCTAATGTGAGAGGATTTACCTTAAAAGGTAGTTCTCTGGAGAGGGAGAGGGGATATCACAGCAACATCACAGAAGGCAGTCGTGCCAGAGGGCTGTGAAATAATAAAACCAAAACAAGGAAGAAGCCCTGCTGTGAATTCTATACCTTAAATGGGTGCAGCAGAGAACTGAAAGTAACCCATCACCTTCAAGATATTCAAAGGAAAAGAAAGGCTATATAACGATAAACTAATTCCACTGGTTGGAGATTCCAAAACTAGGGGACATAGTCTAAAAACTAGGACCAGGCCGTTCAGGAGAGATGTTAGGAAGCACTTCTTCACGCAAAGAATGGTTTAGGTTTGGAACTCGCTCCCAGAAACAGCAGTTGAAGCTAGAACACTTTTTAATTTTAAATCCGAGATATTAAGGGGTATGGCAGAGAAGCTAAATGATTAATTTGAGTCTGTCTTCACTGGGAAAGATACAAGAAATCTCCCAGAATTAGAGAGCCAAGAGGTTGGTGGAATGAGGAATTGAAGGAAATTAGTGTTAGTAAGAAGTTTATATTGGAGAAACTAATGTGGCTGAAGGTTAATAAGTCCGTAGGACCTAAGATTCTACATCCCAGAGTGTTGAAACGGGTAGCTATGGAGATGGTGGATGCATTGGTGATCATCTTCCAAAATTCTATATATTCTCGAGCGGTTACTGCAGATTGGGAGGTCGCAAATGCCACCCCACTATTTAAGAAGGGAGGGAGAGAGAAAGCAGGGATTTACAGACCTGTTAGCCTTACATCAGTCATTGGGAAAATGTTGGAACCTAGTCCAAATGATGTGATAAATGGACACTTGGATAATAATGATTTGATTGCGCATAGTCAACATGGATTTATGAATGGCATATCATGTTTGACGAATCTGTTGGAGTTTTTTGAGGATGTTACTAACAGAATTGATAAAGGGGAGTCGGTGGACGTGGTACACTTGGACTTTCGGAAGGCCTATGGTAAAGCCTCCCACAAGAGATTGGTCAGCAAAATTAAAGCAGGTGTGATAGGAGGTAACATATGGCATGGATTAAGGATTGGGTTAGCAGGCAGAAAGCAGAGAGTCAGAATAAAATGGTCATTGTCGCATTGGAAGGCTGTGACGAGTGGGATACCTCAGGGATCAGTGCTTGGGCCCCAGCCTGTTCATAATAAATATCAATGATTTGGATGTGGGGCTTAAATGTAATATTTCCAAGCTCACGGATGACACAAAACTAAGTGGGAATGTGTGTTGTGAGGAGGATGCAAAGTGGCTTCAAAGTTATTTGAATAGACTTGGTGAGTGGGCAGGAACTTGGCAGATTGAATATAATGTGGCAAAATGTGAGGTTATCCACATTAGTAGGAGGAATAGATGTGTAGAGTATTTCTTAAATAGCAAGAGATTAGAAAGTGTAGATGTACAAAGGGACTTGGGTGTCCTTGTCAATAAGTCACTGAAAGCTAAATGCAGGTTCAACAAGCAATTGGGAAGGCGAATGGTATGTTAGCCTTTATCGCAAGAGGATTTAAGTACAGGAGTAGTGAAGTCTTGCTTCAATTGTATAGAACCTTGATTGGACCACACCTGGAGTTCTGTGTGCAGTTTTGGTTCCCCTACCTTAGGAAGGATATTATTGTTATCGAGGGAGTGCAACGAAGATTCACCAGACTTGTTCTCGGGATGGCGGGACTGTCCTATGAAGAGAGATTCAGGAAACTGGGCTTTTGTTCTCGAGAGGTTCGAGGAATGAGAGGTGATCTCATTGAAATGAACATAATACTTAAAGGGATAGACAGGGTAGATGCAGCTAAAATGTTTCCCCTGGTGGGCGTCTAGAACCAGGGGACATACTTTCAAAATAAGGGGGAAACCACTTAAGACAGAGATGAGAAGAAAATTGCTTGACTCAGAAAGTTGTGAATCTTTGGAATTCTCTACCCCAGAGGACAGTGGAAGTTCAGTCATTGAGTATCTTTAAAGCAGAGATTGACAGATTTCTAAATACAAATGACATAAGGGGATATGAGGATAGTGTGAGAAAAGGGCATTGAGGTGGATGATCAGCCATGATCATGTTGAATGATTGGGCAGGCTCGATGGACCAAATGGCTTACTTCTGCTCTTATGTTCCTGTGTTCCTATGTTCCCATGTTCCGAAGGTGGATTGGAAGATTATGGCCAATACCTCCATAATTTCCACCCTTACCTCCCTCAATATCCTTGGATGCATCTGATCCTGTCCAGGTGACTCATCAACCTTAGGTGCAGCTAGGCTATCTCAAACTTCGTCTGCATCAATTTTCAGCCCATCCAATGTCTCAAATCTCACTTAGGAACTAGACATCTGAAGATAAGGTCACCAATGCTGTAGTGAAGCAAATCTGTGGTTTAGAAGATGGCAGAATCTGATGAAAGCAGAGTTTCTGCAGCGTTTTGGGATGCAGTAGGTTACAGCGATTGAAGGGGACTATCCATGGATAGATCTGAACACAGGAAATGTAAATTGAGTTTTTTTGCTGGACCAGGAGCTAATATAGGTGAACCAGGACACGGGTGATGCAGGAATGGGCCTTTGTGCGCGTTACAATATGGGCAGCAGAGTTTGAGTTGGAGCTTAGAGAGAGTGCTTAATGGAGAAAACGGTCAGCAGAGTATTGGAATAGTCCTGTCCGGAGGTTACAGAAACCTCAATGTAACCCAAAAATCCCTGTATGTTGGACCCTCCCACTCGACAGTATGAGTCAAACCTCACAATGGCGGATCATGGATTGAAACTCGACCAGGAAAATACCTTTCAGAGAAAGATTGGAAAACATCTGTCAATGGAGCTATTAAGAAAATGAACAGACACCGAGTGAAGTGTCAGAAGGAGTGGTGCTGAGATTCTTCTTATTTTCATGTATTGTAATGCGCTGAACGACAGGCAAGGGATATTTTTAGGAGTAAGGACATAGTAGTTGACAAATAAGGTCTAACGTTAAATCCAGAGTGAGAAAGGCTGGGAACATGTATTGAATAAGGGTGACAATATTGAGCAGTTCAACGGGATTTAAGTTTTAAGATTTAAGTTTCTCACAATATTGTCAAAGGCATTGTAAGTGAGTATGACATGATTACATGATCTGTCTGCACTGCTCTGTGCGTTATTGTAGTTTAACGTTTATGTCTGTGGGTTCTGAATACCTGCGTAGAATTTTTCACAATTTCACTTTTGCCACAGGCTGAACAGAAATACCGGGCCTGCCTGTGAAGGAAAAGGAACCTTTTAAAACTGTGTTTTTCAGTTCTATCGAGTTCCATCTGGGTCCATGTTGATCATTCGAGAGCCTTGACCTGCTGAGGAGAAAGCAAGGGGACGGATGGCTTATGACCACCACCCCCTGCAGTGCCCTGGTCGGCCTGTGCCCTAATGTTCAGCAGGTTTCCAAGTGTCAGCTTTAACATTCTTACCCTCGTATTCAATGACAAGGCCCAGAGCTCCAGTGCTGTCTATTTACATGGTTCAGCCGAACATCGCCCACCCACCACAATACCCTCTCCCACATTTCTCTATTAAGCAAACGGCAATGATGCAGATATAGTTTCACATATTGACCTTCTGAGATGCTCGCCGCTATTGAGAACCGGAGTGGAAATGATATTTCCGGCGTCGATATATGCACCAAAAACAAAACTTGTGGTGCATCTCAATAGGTTTCAGAGGAGCGTACGATCCTGATCCCACCAGTCCAGCCGTGGTAGGGAGCAGTACTGTGTGAATTTGAACTAATTGTCCACAGCGTGCACAGATTTTTATGAGCCTTGTGTTAGAGCTGTTATTAGCTGGTGTAAAGCCTTTTGGGGAGCGGATCGAACAATTAACTTTACAATGAGCAGAAGGATCTCAGCGAAGATTCAGAGGCACAGAAGTTAATAAAGTGTCCACGTCAGATCTCAACCATAGCCTAGTGATTTGCATGCTTTCAGTGAAAGTACTCGATGCTTCAGAATATTTCACAGAATGAAAACTAATTGAGCACTTAAAATTACAAATTAAAATACAAAATTATTTGTTACCAGCAACTTAAAGATCTTGTAAAACATGTATGATGGTTTCAATAACCATGCACTTTAGGAGTGTTTTTCTTTAGAGCAATACCAATTTAGCACATAGGAATATATGTAACTATTTTCTTTCTGTCAGTGGTGAATGCACTGTTCAGAACTTTTTTTCTCTTCTTTCATGGTATGTGAGCGTCACTGGCAAAGCCAGCATTGCTTGCCCATCCATAATTGCCCTTGAGAATTTGGTGGTGAGTTGCCTTCTTGAACCTCTGTAGTACATTAGTGTCGCTAGTGGAGGGATGAGGTTCCAGATTTTTTACGAAGTTGCAGTGAAGGAAAGGAGATATAGTTCCAAGACAGGATGGTGTGGGACTTGGAGGGGAGCTTGTATATGTCTGGTGCCCTTATCTTTCTAGGTGGCAGATGCCGTGGGTTTGGAAGTTGCTGTCAAAGGAGGCTTGTCGAGTTGCCTCAGGGTACCTTGCACATGGTACTCATTACTGTCACTGTGCACCGGTGTGAGTGAAAGTTTAAGGTGGTGGATCTGATCAAGCAGCCTGCTTTGTCCTTTTTTTCTGTCCAGTTTTGGAGTGTTGGCTCTGCACCCATCCAGGCAAGTGGTGTATGTTCCATCACACTATTGACTTATGCCTTGTAGATGGTGGATAGGTTTTGGGGAGTCACAAGTTGAGTTACTCATTGCACAATTCCCAGTCTCTGCTCAAGTAGCAACAATATTTATATGTTTTTCCCGTTAAGTTTCCCGTCAATGGTAACTCACAGGATGTAGATAGTGATGCCATTTAATGCCAAGAGGAGATGGCGAGATTCTCTTTTCTTGTTGATCGCTATTGACTGGCAATTGCGTGGGCTGAATGTTACTTTACACTTGTCAGCCCAAGCCTCAATGTTGTCCAAGTCTTGCAGCATGTAGATGGACTGCTGCAGTATCGGAGGGGTTGGTAATGGTACTGTGCAATCAACAGCGAACATCCCTACTTCAGATTTTATGATGGACCGAAGGTTATTGATGAAGCTGCTGAAGTAGGTTGGGCTTAGGAGAATAGCCTGAGGAAATCCTGCAGTGATGTCCTGGGACTTAGACATTTGCACTCCAACAAATATAGTCATTTTTTCTTTGTGCAAGGTATGACTCTAACCAGTGGAAAGTTTCACCCCCGATTCCCTTTGACTTGAATTTTGCTCAGGTTCCTTGCCTACATAAGTATGGGCAGTGGGGTGAGTTAGCTGAAATATATTGGGAAACTACATTAAATGATATAATGGTAGACAGCAATGTCTAGTATGTGAAGAATGAATGCACACCTTGTTGCAAATATGCATTATTTTAAGGCATAAAGACCACAAAGAAAAACATGGTCATCTGTGGGTAGCAAGAAGAGTTAAAGACAATATTATATCAGAGAAAGAGGCTGATGACTTTGCCAAAAAGAGTAGTAGGTCTGAGCAATAAGCGGAGACAATAGAGTTAGGAAACGGAGATCATGTTTGGCAACTCTTGGAGTTTGTTTTTTGAACTTGCAGTCCGTCAGATGGATACTGTAGGCGGAGTATATTTTCTTCTTAAAAATCATTTGATAAGGTGCCACACGAAAGGTTATGAGGCAAAATTATGACTCGTGGAATTGTGGGGTAATATATTAAAATACATTGAGAATTATCTAATGCACAGTAAAGAGAGAGTGGAATAAATTGGACTTTATGGGACAGATTGCAACTAGCCAGATACCACACGATCTGGACTAGTGCCCAGCTATTTACAGTCTATACTAATAACCTAGATTATAGGACTGAGTGTAACATATCCAAATTTACTAATGATAAAAAGATAGTTGGCACAGTAAGTGGTGAGCAGGATAACAAAAGGCTGCAAAGGTATGTCGACAGATTGTGTGAGTGGGCAAGAACATGGCAGTTGAAATTCCGTGTAGTGAACTGTGAAGTTCTCACTTTCTTTGGAAAAATGAGAAGGAAAAATATTTTATAAGGGTGAGTGACTGGGAAGTCTTTACAGACTGAGTGACACGAGTGTCCTTGTACATAAATCACAGAAATGTAACATGGAGTAACAGCAAGCAAAGAAGAAGGTAAATGGAATTTTAGCTTTTGTTGCAATGAATTGGAGTATAACAGTAAGTATGTCTTACTACAATTATGCAAGGCATTGGTGAAGCCACATCTGGAGTGCAATGTACAGGTAAGTCTCCTTACTTATAGAAGAAATTACTTCCCCTACATTGAAGGCAACTAAGTTGCAAGAGATTGGATCCTGCGATTAGGGGATGGTCCTATGTGTTCTATTCCAGAAAGTCAGTTGATGAAGGATAGGACCTGAGAAAATCTTTGCAGACTTCTACATTTATTTACACAATTACACATTAGAGACATACACATCCTAACCCCCAAATCCAGTCTGTGTCAATTGATAGGGAGTTCAAGTGAATCCTCAGTTAATGCCTACCACCTACATAAAATTAAACACAATATTCATACAATTAACATTATGAAAAGAGACTGAGTAGACTAGGCCTGTGCACCCTGTGGATTATAAGGACGAGAGGTTATGGAGACTCTAGAATATAGGAAACAGTAGCAGAATAAGGCGTCGGCCATTTAGGGCTGAGATGATGAGAAATGTCTTCATTCAAACACTAGTCAATCTTTGGAATGCTCTAACCCAGAGAGTTGGGATCCTCAGGTGTTGAGTCTATTCAAGAGAGAGTTCGATAGATTATTGGGTATGGATGGAATTAAGAGACATAGAGATAGTCCAGGAAGGTGGAGTTGAGGTACAAGATCACTATAATATTGTTGAATGGTGAAAACGACCTACTCCAACTCACATTGTTCATTTAAAATTGAATTGCTCTGTGCAGCTTTTTCCCAAGTGCACAGCCGCTCTAAATGTTTCAGAACAGTTTTGCACAGGTATTATTTATGACAGAACAAGGCATGTGTCCTACTGTTTAGGCTACGACGCAGCCAAGCAGATTGTTGGAATATTACCAGCTTTCATTTCTTATGTTTTGATGTTACACACAATCTGTTCTCACTGGGCCCGTTCTCCCCAGGTTACAGTGCACTCAGTTTGAAATGTGTTTTTCTATTCCGTAAAATGTTGGTTGCTTGAGACTTCCACATTCTCACTCATGTAGATGAACTGTGCCATTGTCTGAAAACTACAGAATAACCTTCTCAAATCCCATCATCGGGCCATCCTCTGTGTTAAGATCCGATTCAGTCATTCTCTGGTGATGGTAACCCAGATTGCCCTCTGTATTCTGACCCAGTTCAGCTTATGCTGTGTGTTCTTTTTATCCAGGACCATCCTTGTTTTATGGCCCTGTTCAGTCCATTCCCCTACAGGTTATCTCCTCAGGCAGCCGTTTATATTGTGGCCCTGATCAGTCCATTCCTTGTGTTGTGGAGAAACGTAGAAACAGAAAGATTTAAGATAAAGAAGGAGGACATTCAGCCCATTGGATACGTACTACCAGCAAAGAGCTACGCAGTTTAAACAAAACTCCTAGCTCTTGATCCTTAACCCTATTGGTTACAGCACCTGAACAGCGTATCCAAGTTGTTTTGAAAAGGTGTGTGATGGTTTCTGCATCAAAAATCTACTCAACAATAACGTGCACAACAATGCTCTGTTTGGTTCAGCCAAAACCAGTCATCTCCAAACCTCATTACAGCTGTGGTGCAAACATAGCACAAGAGCTTAATTCCTGATGTGAGGTCAGTGTGACTACGCTTTGACCTCAAGGCAATGGTTACCTGCGTGTAACATCAAGAATATGCAGTAACGTTTAAGTCAATGGGAATTGGGGAAAACCCTCCACTGCCTGCAGTCGAACCTAGCACAACGCAAGATAGTTGGGGTTGTTGGAGGCCAATTATTTTACCCTAGTGCACCGCTGCAGGAATGTGTCAGAAGTGGAGTAGTTCGAAATGATTGCAGTTCATATCCGCATAAAGAGAAAACCTGGACAACATTTTGGCTTACACTGAAAAGTGACAAGTAAAAGTGCCAAAAATGTACTCGGCAATGACCATTTTCAGAGTGACAGTCTAACTGTCTGCTTTTGAAATTCAATGAAATTACCAAAATTATTTGGGAGAATGATTCTGCGGATGAAGAACTTCTGTTATGCGGATATGTTGGAGAAGTTGGCCTTGTTCTCCTTAGAAAGCAGCAGATGAATAGCGGATATGATAAAGGTGTTCCAAACCATGAGGGCTCTGGACAGAGTAGATAGGGAGAAACTGTTCCTATTGGCCGAGGTATCCAGAACCAGAGGACACCGATTAATAGTGATTGACAAAAGAACCAGAGGCGACATGAGAAAAAAGATTTTTGCTCAGCAGGTGATTAGGATCAAGAATGCTCTGCCTGAGAGTGGATGCCTTCAGAAAATTGGAAAAATATTAGGGCTACAGGGAAAGGGTCGGGGAGTAGGACTGGGTGAGTTGCAGTTGCAGAGAGCCAGCACAGACATGAAGGGCCAAACGACCTCTTCTGTGTTTTAAATATTCTATGATTCTATGATACCATTGTGGAATTCACAAGCATCAACATCCTTCGGGGTTGCTATTGGCGAGAAACTTAACTGCAGCTGCCAAATTATGGGATACTGTCCACTTCCCCGGATGATTGCAGTACCAATTGCACTCAATAAGCTCAGCACCATTAAGGAAAAGGTCGCCCATTTGATTGTCACCCTATTCACCATCTTAAACCCACAATTACCATCACCGGCCTTCTGTGACTTTAGTACGTACCATTAACAAGAACACAACAGCATATCAATAAAGTTCCTTCAACAACAAGACTTAACCCCGCCACCTGTAATGCCTAGAAGTACAAATTCGGCCAGCGCATGGGAACAATACCACTTCCATATTTCCTTCCAACCCACACACCTTTCATTCACTGTCATTGGGACACAATCCTGGCGCTCCCTTCCTAATAGAATTATGAATGTACCTTCGCAAATGGACGGCAGCCATTCAAGAAGGTAGCTCAGAACCACCTTCTCACGGACAAATAGGAATGGACAACAAAAGCTGGGGGGTTCCAGCCACCTCCATTACCCGTGAATGAATAAAAAATCTCACCAGTTTATAACTGCTGGTTTTCATTGCTGTTGTGATATGCTAATTGTCCGGACAACTTTTCTTTAAGTAACACTTCCCATTTGTGTTTTGCTACTCAATTGCTAGATAAATCGTTTTATATGTGTTAATGCCTATTAAGCTCCTGTGTGCCCAACTTTAACTTTCATTCTGATTTATGACCATTGAGTTTGTTTAGTGCATGATGTACGGTTTAGATTCATCTATAGCATTTGTAAGAAATTCTCTCACATAGGAGCTGGAGGATAACTTAATCGATGATTAATAAATTGCAATCTTTCTGATCCGAACTGGGTTGAATACAACAGAGATTGTGAACGGTGTCAAACATCATTCATCCCTCCACCTACAATGGGAGGTAGGCACCCCACTCAACCTTCTCCCACAAATCCCAGACAATTCCTTAATCAGGAGTTAACAGAGGGAATGTAGGATGCATCTGATTTTTCAGCTGTTATCTTTCAGGATACCAAAACTCAGCTTTCTTAAAACAGGATCTCAACAATATAGGATAATACTTGGTTTCACAGCATAAGATATTCCATTCCCCTAATGCTGTGTATGGGCCTGGTAAATATAATATAACGAGAGTTGTTCTATTTGAACTTCAGTAAAGCGCAACTAACTGAACTGTCGGGTCATTTTTTTTGATTCATTGAAGTAGAGGCAAGCACCACAGATTATCGCATTACAAACTGTTAGGATAAAATGGCACATTTCGAGAACAACGCTGAGTATTAGAATTATTTTTTTTTCTTCTATACTGAAGTGTATGTCGTGGCAGGAATATTCCATTTCTAATTTAACATTTTGTAGATCGTTATGGTTAAACTCCTTGTCACAGTGATGAATTTGAGAAAAGACTTTGTCCATCTCCTCATCATCTTAAAACCGGCATTCATCTGAGGGAATCCTATTCTTTGAAGACATGAAGAGCAATTTCGTAAAATTTCTTCAAAACTGGAATTGTGACTTTCAGGAATATCTGCAAACTATGAGTAATTATGGAATGTAGTGGGAAATCTTGCACTGCACTGAGAGGTCATTACATATTGAAAGTAGACTATTGACAAATGGCAACCTGGAAGGTAAAGGTGGCTATTGAAGCTCTGGCATCTTCTTGTTAACAGATTGTTAAATATGTTTTATTGATGAGAATCTCAATGGGTATATGAAGGTATCTGAGAAAAAAATTGACAATATGCCGCATAGGTAACTTATGAAATCATTGATATATTCTTGGCCTCCTCCTGAAGTCCCCAGCATCACAGATGCCAATCTTCAGCCAATTCCATTCACCCCGCATGATATCAAGAAACAACTGAAGGCACTGGATATTGCAAAGGATATGGGTCCTGACAACATTCCTGCATTTCTACTGAAGTCCTGTGTGCTCGAACTTGCTGCTCCCCTAGCCAAGCTGTTCCAGTACAGCACAGTACTGGCATTGACCTGGCAATGTAGAAAATTGTCCCGGTATGTCCTGTACACAAAAAGCAGGACAAGTCCAATCCGGCCAATTACCACCCCATCAGCCTACTCTCAATCATCAGTAAAGTGATGAAAGGTGTCGTCAACAGTGCTATCAAGCGGCAGTTGCTTAGCAATGACCTGCTCAGTGGCGCTCAGTTCGGGTTCTGCTAGGGTCACTCAGCTCCTGACCTCATTACAGCCTTGGTTCAAACATGGACAAAAGAGCTGATCTCAAGAAGTGAAGACAGAGTGACTACCCTTGACATCAAGGCAACATTTGATCGAGTACGGCATCAAGGAGCCCGAGCAAAACTGGTCAATTGGAATCGGGGGGAAACTCACCGCTGGTTGGAGTCATATCTAGCTCAAAGGAAGATGGTTGTGGTTGTTGGCGGTCAATCATCTGAGCTCCAGAACATCACTGTAGGAGTTCCTCAGGGTAGTATCCGAGGCTCAACCATCTTCAGCTGCTTCATCAATGCCCTTTCTTCAATCATAAGGTCAGAAGTGGGGATGTTTGCTGTTGATTGCACAATGTTCAGCACCATTCGTGACTCCTCAGATACTGAAGCAGTCCGTGTAGAAATGCAGCAAGACCTGGACAATATTAAGGCTTGGGCTGATAAGTGGCAAGTAACATTCGCGCCACACAAGTGCTTGGCAATGACCATCTCCAACAAGAGAGAATCTAACCATTTCCCCTTGACATTCAATAGCATTGGGATCACTGAATCCCCCACTATCAACATCCTGGGGGTTAACATTGACCAGAAACTGAACTGGAGCAGCCACATATCTAACTTGGCGACAAGAGCAGGTCAGTGGCCAGGAATCCTGTCTCGAGTAACTTACCTCCTGACTCCCCAAACCCTATCCTCAATCTACAAGGCACAAGTAAGGAGTGTGATGGAATACCCTCCACTTGCCTGGATGGGTGTAGCTCCAACAACTCCCTTCCCTACAGCACCGCGGATGTACCTACACCACATGGACTGCAGTGGTTCAAGAAGACAGCTCACTGCCTCCCTCTCAAGGGCAATTATAGATGGGCAATAACTATTGGCCTAGCCAGCGACGCCAACATCCCTTGAACGAATAAAGGTAAAAGTATTCTGGGTGGGATTTCGTCGTTGGATGCTGTCTTTCTGTACTGGGTTCTTGGATTACAGAATTGTCCTCTTGCCACAGACACTTATTTTCTCTGCTTCAAATGCACATATATTTCCCATTAATTATTTTCTGAAGCAAAACATTCCATTCTCCCGCAACCTTTGCCTAAAGAAGTTTCTGCTAATTGCGCTGCTCATTCCCTTTGTGACCATGTTTAATTGATCATCTTTACCGCTGACAAACCAACTTGGCAGAATACGCGACCTCTTCATTTCACCAAAACTGTTCATAATACTTAAACTCTGTATTAAATTTTGTCTTAGTATTCTGTCCTGCAGTGCATATCGATGCAATGTCCTGTTTCTCGTCATCAGTACGGTTTTGATCCCCGGAATCATCCTATTGTATCTACACTATTTGCTCTCTGTATTTAATGGCCTTTCCAAAATGAGAGACCGAAGTTTTACCTGGTAGTCTAACGGCGACCTTAGCAGTTTTTTGAAAAGGATTATCAACATTTGTTCACTCTTGTAATCTTTTCCAACATTGTTGTTTTGTTTCTTGTGGACTTTGCACCAGGAAAGCCTTTTTTCTGGGAAATGAGTATTTGTTTCCTTAAAGCTTGCTGTTCATCCACGCCCTGCAGTTCCTTTGCATTGAGAATCTGCTCCTATTCGTCGGCCTTCCTGGCAGACTGAAGAGAGATGAGAGATGAAAAGTTTCTAACTGATTCAGACTCCCTGATATTTACAAAGAACAAAGAACAGTACAGCACAGGAACAGGCCATTCGGCCCTCCAAGCCTGCGCCGATCTTGATGCCTGCCTAAATTAAAGCCTTCTCCACTTCCAGGGCCCATATCCCTCTACTCTCTTCCTATTCATGTATTTGTCAAGATGTCTGTTAAACGTCGCTATCGTATTTGCTTCAACCACCTCCCCTGGCAGCAAGTTCCAGGCACTCACCACCCTCTGTGTAAAAAACTTGCCGAGCACATCACCTCTAAACTTTGCCCCTCGCACCTTAAACCTATGTCCCCTACTAACTGACTCTTCCACCCTGGGAAAAAGCTATTAACTATCCACTCTGTCCATGCCACTCATAACTTTGTAAACAGCTATCATGTCGCCCCTCCACCTCCGTCGTTCCAGTGAAAACATTCCGAGTTTTTCCAACCTCTCCTCATAGCTAATGCCCTCCAGACCAGGCAACATCCTCTGTACCCTCTCCAACGCCTCCACGTCCTTCTGGTAGTGTGCCGACCAGAATTGCACGCAATATTCTAGTGTGGCCTAACTAAGGTTCTGTACAGCTGCAACATGACTTGCCAATTTTTATACTCTGTGCCCCGACCGATGAAGGCAAGCATGCCGTATGCCTTCTTGACTACCTTATCCACCTGCGTTGCCACTTTCAGTGACATGTGGACCTGTACGCCCAGATCTCTCTGTCTGTGAATACTCCTAAGGGTTCTGCCATTTACTGTATACCTCCGACCTGCATTAATCCTTCCAAAATGCATTACCTCACATTTGTCCGGATTGAACTCCATTTGCTATTTTCCACCCAAGTCTCCAACCGATCTATATCCTGCTCTATCCTCTGACAATCCTCATCAATATCCGCAACTCTACCAACCTTTGTGTCATCTGCAAACTTACTAATCAGACCAGCTACATTTTCCTCCAAATCATTTATATATTCTACAAACAGCAAAGGACCCAGCACTGATCCCTGCGGAACAACACTAGTCACATCCCTCCATTCAGAAAAACACCTATACACTGATACCCTCTGTCTTCTGTGATCGAGCCAGTTCTGTATCCATCTTGCGAGCTCACCTCTGATCCCGTGTGACTTCATCTTTTGTATCAGTCTGCCATGCGGGACCTTGTCAAAGGCTTTACTAAAGTCCATATAAATAACATCCACTGCCCTTCCTTCATCAATCATCTTCGTCACTTCCTCAAAAAACCCAATCAAATTAGTAAGACACGACCTCCCCTTCACAAAGCCGTGCTGTCTCTCGCTAATAAGTTCGTTGGTTTCCAAATAGGAGTAAATCCTGTCCTGAATAATCCTCTCTAATAGTTTCCCTACCACTGACGTAAGGCTCACCAGCCTATAATTTCCTGGATTATCCTTGCCACCCTTCTTAAACAAAAGAACAACATTGGGTATTCTCCAGTCCTCTGAGATTATTCAATTATAATTTGGAATAATGTGCAAATGTATAATAAGCCGATAATTACCAAAGATACTTTCCGACAGTCTGCAGAAGTTCTGCTGAATACCAAATATTTAATATCAGTTTGACATTTTTTGATATTCTGACAAGCGTTTTTCCAGGTAACTTTCTTCGAATCTTATGACAAATTATTCAGTATCACATTTCTATAGTATTCGCTTTCGGAAACTGATTTGAGACAGAATAGCAATAATATTGCTCATGATGCTGTTACCGACTGCATAACAAAACAGCAGGTTCTCCCTATGATGAGTGAGAGACACCAGTCAGTGTACAATCGACATTTCAATTCAGTATCTGGGGAAAGAGTGGTGAAACGTCACATTGATCTGTGTCGAGTTCTGACAGATTCCTCCATTTGAAAACTTATTAAGTGATGAGATCCCGGTTCCACTTGTCAATGAGAAATGATATCTGACAGTCAGACCCACACTTGCAATATTCACACCAGGCTTCCCGGAATGTTACCAATGTGAACGATTGCAGGACCTTTGTTTCCACACCAAATGAAGTTTTATTGATGAAATAAACTGGCGCACACAATCCCAGTATCTCGAGGTGGTTCCCTCGCTTCACCACAAACATGATGCTACTGCCGAAACCGATCACTGTTATCTTTGAAACGTGAATTTGAAATGTGCTGAATTTACAGGAATAAGTTATGTTTACTAAATGAACGAATGTAATGCTGACATCGAACGTGTGATATAAAATGAAAGAACTGTGCGCACAAGAGCTAATCTACTTTTCACATTACCGAAAAGAAGGACGCTAGACGATGGGAATTATGTTGAACTTGACCTTCCGATTTGAATAAGCTTTCTTTAAGATTATCTGCATTTTCTAACTAATCTCAGGATCACTGCCCAGGGAGATTTCAACATATTCTTCAGCTCTTCCCTGAATTTTCTCTGAGTCGCTACATAAATACATGGATGTTGAATACAACTCAAAAACTTAAGGCAAGTTCTGGTTTGATAGGCGATATATCCAGTGGCTGTGCATTCACCTCGGTAATAAATGGTGTTGGTCAGTCTGGTCGACACGAAACTCATGGCAGCTTTGAACCACAACAGTATAAAACTGCCCGATACAGTAAACAATAAAATAATGGATTTCCTTCGGTTCTCCATTTCTGAATCACTGCGATTCTCACTCCTGTTACCCCGGAGTTTCCTGCGGGTTCTATTGGCCACTAAAATACGTCCAATGGTTGAACAATTAAATGATACAATTAAAGTAAAAGGAAGCCAAATAACCCAGGTGCTGTGAAACCAGACCCACGCTGTACCGAGTGGTGAGGAAAAAAAATCCACGCTTGACCGACAGCCCCACTGCACTTTGTTAATTATTGCTGAGGTTCGTATATAAATAAAAAACAAATGTTCTTCAAAAAACTCAAGAAACAGAACACTGTTATAACCACGGCTGCAGTTCTTTCGGTGCAATATCTTGCTTTAAACTTCTGGAAGCAGACAGCTACAGAACGGTCAAATGTGAAGGAGACTGTGAACCAAACAGACAAATCAAAGTTGACATTACCTATGTATATAACAATCTTGCACACGGTAGTGTAAGACAGGAATGAAAGTGGAAACTGATAGATGAAAATACGTCCCACTATTACATTGATGAATATAATCAGGAGATCTGCTGTTGCCATGGCCACCATATAAACATTTGGACAGATCGCACTTTCTTCTGGAGAGAATTATAATTGTCACCAAGTTCACTGTAAGAAAGAGAGATGAGATAAATCATGTTTTAGTGGCTATTTGAAATGTATTTGGCAATATCTCTTGATAGCATTTTACTCCATTCAGTCTGATTATCTTGGATTAGCTGTGGAGCCATTTCCTTGGAAACCTGACCGTATATTTTAATAAGCTGCTGTAGAGCACACTGTGCATGGGTGACACTTGATTGTTTGTACAGGACCTTGAAAGAACATTGTAACATCAGTAAAGCTATCATATTAAGGGAAACAGCAAGTGTGGACACCCAGTTCAAAATTAGTTGCAGTAAGCAGCGACTGTGTAATGCTAACACTAGGGAAACACTTTTTCTTATTCTACCTGTTGTATAAACAGCAAGATTGTCAACACAAATTACAAATAAATAGTTTATAATGGCTCACCAGGGACACCCACGGCTGCGACAATCGGATAGTAAATGTCCTTCATCACCAGAATAGCTGGTTTCCACATTTTAACTAAGAATAGATGAATCCTGTATGAGTTGAAAGACTGGTGCACGTCTGAGTGAATGTGAGAGACCCTACATTTATACAGACATTTATCCTCCAAGGAGTTAATCAGCTTTAATCATAATTAGCATTGGTTGTAGTCATTTAACAAATAGATGTAGTAAGTAATATTTTTCTTGGCAACTCAGAATTCGTGAAATGGTTAATGCTAAGATAGTTTTAAAAACACAAAATTAAAATTCAAGGTTAATACATGAATGTGGATTCGATTCCCACAGGATCAGCCAACGTAATTCTCTTACCATGAATCGACCTGACACTGCCCTTCTGTCCAACATTGATTCAAAACCTGACGATCAGGCAGCAGAAGAAATCCTGCAATATTGTGATGAAAATAGTCCTTCAGCAACACTGGTGATTTTAGTCTTCTGAGACTAATGGGACCAGTACATGTATACAGAGATTTGTATGCGTATCCCTGCTGGAGTTACACCATATTCACACTGGCGGTGGTCATATTCCTCCAGTACTTGTGGTACCCTACAGTTATGCAAGAGGTGAGCAGGATATCACTGTAATAGTGGGATAACATAATTTACTCCAGAGGTGACCAGGTTCCTCTGAGACTAAAAGCACTTACGATTACAGTAAATGTGTCCATCTTCCTCTGTATTCGTGGCACCTATACTTAGAGGAGATGGGATCATCCTGCTCCAGTACTAGTGGTTCCCGACACTTGCATTAAAGGTAATAGCCCTTTTCTGATACTTCTGATTCCCTTTATTTACTCCAGACATGGCCACTGGTACTAACCCTACACTTACGTGAGATAAAACAATACTCCTCTGGTACTTGTGCTCAGCTATAATTGCAATGGCGGTAACAGCACCCCTTGGCGACTAATGGTTCCCTGCACTTTCATTAGAACAAAAGAACATAGGAAATAAGAGCTTTCAATGATGGCGCTCCACAATCCTGTGGGGTACAGAATTCCAACGATTCACAACCCTGTGAGTGAAGAAATGTTCTGCTTCAATGAGATCAGTTTACACAGTCTGTCATCATAGGACAACACACTCATCCCAGGAACCAATCTAGTGAACCATCACTGTAGTGCTCACAAGGCGAGAATATTCTCCCTTAGATATGGAGACCAAAGCTGCACAATGTACTCCAGGTGTTGTCTCACCAAAGCCCTGTACAATTGTAGCAAAGCATCTTTATTCTAGTGCTCCAATCCCCTTGCAGTAAAGGCCAAACATGCCACTTGCCTTCTTAATTGCTTGCTGGTCCTGCATACTTTTTTTTGCATTCCTTGTACGAGTATAGCCACGTCCGTCTGAACATCAAAATTTAGCTGTTTCTCACCTTTTAAAAATCAGCTTTTTTTCTTATTACCAAAGAGAATAACCTCACACTTCCCTACATTATACTCCATCTGTCACCAGGTTGCCCTTTTACTTAACCAGTCTTTATCTCTTTGCAGTCTCGTTGTGTCTTCCTTACAAATGAAAGGTGAATCTGTTACTCCAGTACAAGTGCAGCAACCGTAATTACACTGGAGGTGATCGTGCTTCTCTGTACAAGTGACACTCTACACTTACACTGAAAAGGTTTTCCTGCAGTATGAGTGGTAGACCCGCACATGAAGTAGAGGCGATCATGCTGCTCCAGTACAAGTGGTGATCTAAACTCACACAGTAGAGGCACCATTCTTCCTTCAGTACTAGTGGTAATCCAACATTTACAACTAGAGGTAAAAATGTTCCTCTCGTACTGGTGGAATACAGTAGAGATATTTATGCTGCTTCAGTACTAGTGGTATCCTACAATTACACTAACGATGACAGTTTTTCTCTGGTAGGAGTGGTAAACTGAACGTTTATTGGAGAAGATAGGGCCCAACTTCTGTTACTAGTGGTCTCACATCAACTGCACTAGATGTGACCATGCTGTTCTGGTGCTAACAATTCTCATACACATAAACTAGGTGTGGCCGTACGACTGGTGTCTCTACATTTCCACTGGCTGTGAGCGAGGCCCTAAGTTACTAGTGGCTCCCCCCACATGTATCATAACTGACTGTGTTCCTCCATAACTTGTGGTTCCCCTACAAAAACACTACATGTGATGGTATTACTCTGATGCAAGTGGTATCGTAGACATGCACTATATGTGACTGTATTCCTGTGATAACAGTAGTCGCCTGCACATGCATTATTTGCAACCATACCCTTCTGGTATTAATGGTACCCTACAAATACACTATGTATGACCATATTCCTCTGGTGCTAGTGATGCCCTACACATACACTACATGTAACTGTGTTCTTGTAGTACTAGTGTTGCCTACAGTTATGTTAGAGATGACAATGTTCTCTCTTTCCGGCAGATGCTTCTATTCCTTTTCTAACCCCCGTTGTGTTGATCTGACTGTGACCAAACTACTACAATACTGCTGATGACCAGTTTTGTAGCTCCGTTGTTGTACTTGTTGATGGAACACAAGTATGTCAAATTTTTCAGCACTATTGATACGCTCACCACTGGATATAGAGCTATGCCTCAGCCTCTGCAATGCGGACACTAATCTTGCAGCTCCACTGTAATACCCCTCAGAAAATCTTTGTAATACTTTGCTATCTACTATTGTCGATCCTTGAATGATCCCTTTCCCAATGTAGATTAAATATGAGTTCACCTCAATGGCTCCGAATCAGAATACCCAAAAGATACTGAATGAATGAATTACTATGTTGTTGCTAAATCTTCAAAGAAGTCAGTCTATCATGCACTACCGATTGTTTATGGTCTACAAAATCATAATTGCTACTTTAGCATAAATAATGATCTTAATGCTTAGATATTAGTTGTAAAAACCTAGCAATTTCAATAACGGATAATTGATAGGCATTTGCTTGATGAAATTGATAACAGTTTATAAATGAAGCTCAGTGTTTCACCGCACTTCAGTATTAGTTTGATTGCTGATTATCAAATTGTAGTAGAGATCATTTTCAGAGACTTCAATGGAAATGATCATCGGGTGGTGTAAAAGCGGGCAGCCAATCCGCCGCTGCCCATTTTGTAACATTACCCAAAACGAATTTCTATTCTAATCTTTGTATTGACAGTTGGCAATATCTGCAGAGCTTATTCTGCATCATGATTTTGAGAGGCGTCTTTCAGTTGATCTACTTCATGCCCTGGGCTGGTCTCATTAGTTTCCAGAATGTTGGCTTGAAAGGGTTAGAGTTTGTCTCCTAACCTCTGCTCCTGACTGAATCCACCATTTGAACTGACAAATGTACCTGTTGTGTTGCAATATTCTTATGACAGATAATCGTTTGTGTTGAAGTAGGCTCCTCGAGTTAATTTCTTGGTGAATACTCTAAATTTGATATTATCTATTTTCGCACCAGTGTCAGTGTCAGTTTCTGAATTCTAATTCGGTAATGGCGGCCCAGTTGGTTTGTCAGTTTTATTCTTTAATTAACCAACGACAGTGAAGGTGAATTTCACTGCATTTCTCAGCTTCTCTCGGAATTTAGTCCGTGTTAGCGCATATATGCAAGAGATTGTACAGCAGCTGAGAAGCTGCAGCGCGAGAGACTTTTACTGAGGACAAGGAATAAGGTTAAGTTCTTGAAAGTGAATTGTTTAATTGAACAGAATATCATGATATGCACCATCCGCAGAAGTATAAAACTTCTCGATGTAACACCGAACCAGCATTGTGCATGTCACTGTTCCATTACAAGCGGAGCCCTTCGCATTGTCTACTGGTGATTGCTGTGAAAATGACTGTTACCACGTGAAGCAGCAACACCAGCAAGAAGGGAATTAATGGGTTTAATAAACGGTCATTGGTTCATGTAACCAACATTTTGCTTCAGCTAACAGTGCTTCTTTCGAGTGTAAGCATTCCTGTGTGTAAAATAAAGCTGGACGTTTTTAAACACACAGCAGCAAGCACAATATTACCGGGACAGCAGCCGCAACTTTCTCACTGTAATGTTTCCTTTTGAACTGCTGGGAGCAAAGGGGAAGAAATCGATCAAAAGTGAAAGCGACCGTGAACCAGACAGAGCAAGCGATGGTGGTACAGCACAAAACCAGATGGATTGTGCACTGCGGAGAGTGAAACAAGGGAGTAAAAGTGTAATAAATCTAACTGATGTGCCACAGTAATACACAATGAATAACGTTCGTCTGATCCGCTATTCCCATTGCTACCAGTTAACCAGTGAGGCATTTGGAGAAAATACATTTTCCTCGGGTCAGGATGAGAATCACCAACTAGATGACTGTGAAAATGAGAGAGAGAAAATAGTCCACAGACGAGAGAGGGGAGGCGGGGTGGAAATCACAGGCAAAAACAACTTGATTACAACAATCTTTTTCGAACAAAAAGGCACAGATATTAAATATGTGGATTGACAGGCTTGCTCGGCAATTTTAGTGGGCAGTAAAGATTCAACAACGTTGCTGTGGGTCTGGAGTCACATGCAGGCCAGACCAGGTAAGGACGGCAGATTTCCTTCCCTATAGGACTTATATTCGCTTTTGTTGAAAAGGGATTGGTGTAAAAGAGTAAAGAAGCTTTACTAAAATTACACAACCCTTACCTAAGGAAGGAAATACTTGCTGAGAGCGAGTGCAACTGAGGTTCACAAGCCTGATTCATTCGTGTTGAGCTACAGATTGTATAATCATACTGGTTTCATCATTCTGGGATTATACACTGTTTGACCTCACTGGGCCCATTGTCCAAGGGCCCATTGTCTGCCTGTGTGTTCGGTTTGAAGGTTTGTTTGTCTCTCTCAGTGGAAGTGTAGCCATCTGAGACTGCAGCATTATTACTCATGTACATAGAAATGTGCCATTGGCTGTAAACTGCAAACTCACACTTCTCAACCCCCATTCCCAGGTTGTCCTCTACATAATGAACCGATTCAGCCCATCCCCTGAGGTTTATATATCATATTATGTTCTGTGTTATGGACCTGTATTGTCCATTCCCTGTGGTTTCTGTCCCAAATCATCCCTGTATTATGGCCCGTTTCAGTCAATTTCCCCTCGGATCAATATCGTGGATCATCACCTTTATCGTGATCTGGTTCAGTCCGTTCCATGGGGTTGATAGCAATGTAAAACATAGAAACAATACGGTTCTGAAGGAGGCCATTAACACCATGGATTCGTCTGATTTCACAGTCTTTTCTTTTAGGACACCAAACAAAAAACACCTTTCTTACAAAAGGATCTCAATGAATTAGAATCATCTTTTGATTCACAGCACAGGATATTTTCCGTGTTTCTGATGTTGTGTACGGGCCCCATAAATACAACAAAAAATTCTCTGTTTGTACTTAAATAAAGCGCAGATATCTGGGTTGTCAGTTTTGACTTGCCATAATAGGACAGGCATTGCTGGCTATCCCGTTAAAAACGGTCAGGATAAATTTGCAACTTTACACAATAACGTCTTATCATTTTCTTGTTAAAGAACATCAGAATCTGGGAAAGCCTGTCACTGCCATGGCTGAAGGTTCAAACAAGGGTGTAGATTCAACATGCGCAGGACAGGGTATAAGTAAAAAGAGAGAAATGAGTGACCATCTGGAGGGACATCACTGTCTCAGGTGGAGGGAGCCCCTGAGTACTGGAACTGTCCGATAGATACCTGGCATTGCAGACTGAAAGGTGGATAGAAACGAATCTTCCTGAGCAACAGTGTGGCACCATGGAGCAGGAGAGAATTCCTGGCATCATCTGGTTGATGGAAATGAGAGGAGCAAATGGCCATGGTCCGAACCAATAACCCAGTTAGAAGTACATTTATAAGGAGCATATGAGGGTTTTAGCTCTAAACTAAAACAAGACATCATGGTGGTGATCACCAGACTAGTTTCCACTGCGCTGCTTGTGGACGGAAATATAAGGCAGGTGTGGTAGCAGCGCTGGAGCAGGAGGAAAGGGTTCACCTTCTTCAGGCACTAGAGTGAGGTTGAGGGGGAAGGGAAGGGAGGGGATCACCGTGATCTGAACCGATCAACAAGAATGGTTTTACAGAAAAGGTGCATGGAGTAATGGGAAGAGCATCAGCTGATATGACTGGGTGGGTGGGGAGGTCATATCCGGATCTGAGACTAGAGCGCGGAATTAATGGTATTGTTGGAACAAAATATAAAATCTACAAAATAGTGAAAATTTATCAGCAGGTGTAAGGACGTTGGCTTTGAAATAATGAGAAAGCAATGCTGGTTACTCTAACAAAGTCAACATTCCTGAAAATTGGAGTCATTGCTGAGTGTTATGTTTTTTTTTATTATTCGTTTGTGGGATGTGGGCGTCGCTGGCAAGGCCAGCATTTGCTGCCCATCCCTAATTGCCCTTGAAAACTGATTGACTTACCAGGCCATTTCAGAGGGCATTTTAAGAGTCAACCACATTGCTGTGGGTCTGGAGTCACGTGTAGGCCAGACCAGGTAAGGACAGCAGATTTTCTTCCCTAAAGGACATTGGAGTTGTCTGATATTTGGAATGTCAGGAGCACGAGAGATGTGATCTAGTATCTATTTGTTACAGCCTAGGTTTTCGCAGGACTCTGACAGAAATGTTCCTGTTTTCCCGACATTTTGAGGGAAAATAATTGTGAACCCTTGTATTATTCCAGCGTTGCATGACTGAACGAGAAAAGATACAACAAACATACATTTATACAACAAAAACAAAATACTGCAGATGCTGTAAGTATGTAATAAAAGCAGAAAGTGCTGGAAATACTCAACAGTTCTGGCAGCATCAGTGGAGATAGAAGCAAAGTTAACGTTTCAGGACCTTTCATCAGAATTGGTGCATTTATACAGCACGTTTAACATAGGACAACGACCCAGGGCGCCTCACAGGAGCATCAAGCAATATTTGGCACCTACTCACATACAGAGATATTAGGACAGGCAACTAAAGATTGGTCAAAGACGTCAGGTTGAAGAAATATCTTGAAGGATGATAGAGATGTAGAGAGAATTTCCAAGGATTTGTGTCAAAATATAATCCAAACTATATGCAGTTCAGCAAGAGGAAGGGTAATGGTACAATTCACGGTGGGCTTTGCAGGCCAGCAAGCAGTGAAGGTGGAATACAGGGAGAACTCGAAAAAATAGTTGTCGAGGGTGACGTTTTGGATAGATTAAAAAAAACCTTTTGTTTCGTAAAATGATGGTGGAAGTGACAAAGTTGGTTTGCTGGAAGCAGATTTGGTCCATACTTAGAGATAACTGTGGAGAAGAATGTCAATCTAACAAAAACAGCCTAAGTGGATAAGACACAGGGACCAGTGATAATTCGGACCAGGCTGTGACAGGAAGTCAGAGAGGTGACAGCAGGGACTGTGAGCACAGTATTTCAATCCTTTATTAATATCAATATATTCAACTTAACTTGGACTGAAGGAACCCAAGTAATGACTCTGTTAAAATAGGGAGACGGGATGAACTGGGTAACTGGATTAGTCTACGTCCATTGTGGGCAAACGCCTCGAATCTGTCAATCCAGGTGGAAATAATAGAGATTTAGTTATACAGGGGATGATGAGGGACTGTCAGAACAAATAATCTGTTGACATTTCGTAGTTGACAAATGTATGAACATAAGAATATTGAGGAAGAAGTAAAAAGCCTTGGATCCACCCAGCCTGTCCCACACATTTGCGAATAGTTGTGTATCACAACATATACACTCCCCACTCCAACCAAAACCTGTCATCCCCTGGGAGAGGGGAAAAAGCAGACTCGGAAAACAGGCCAATCTTTGGGAATATACCTTTGAAATTCCTTTCTGTACCATCTATGCGATCACAACTAGTTCTTGAGATCACCCTGACTCCGAATTTCCTGGAATTTTTGTAGAAACTAATGTGCCTCTCAGCCAGAAACAGATTCAACTCTCGCTTGAAGGATTTCAGGGAGTCAGTGTTCACCACACGAGATGACAGTCTGTTCCAGCAGGTCACTATTCTTTAGGATAAGAACCACCTCCTGACATCTAAACTAGATCTGACATTAATCACTCAAACAATGTGAACCTACTCCTCCATAACCTATTTAATTGGAATGAGTTGTTCCACTGGAACACAACCTAATCCCTTCATCACATTGTGAACCTCAATCAGACCAGCCCTATTTCTAGGCTTCTCTGATGTGTAGAATCCTGACTCTGTTATTCTACCTTGACAACTAAGATACTGTATACTGCGAATTAGTTTACTTAACATCCTCGGCACACTTTTCAAAGCGTAAATATTACCTGTCATATGAGGAGATTGAAACTGGACACTGTATTGCCTGTGAGACCTGGCCTATATCTTGTGCCAGGACAAACAGAATGCATCGTCTTATGATCAATTGTCTATTAATGCACCTTTATATCCTATGTACTCTGTCACTTCATGGCACTGACATGTACCTTTGTAGATCTATGCTCTAGAATGCCCACATCTCTTCCTGTCTCCAACTTCTTGAATAATTTTCCCTGAAGTGTGCATGAATGCTGAGAATTCGTCCTGCCCACTGCCCACTGCACATATCCATCGTTTGCCAGTCATGAGCCCAATATTCCAACACATTAAGATGAAGGTTTGTTCATACAGGTTATGTAGATTGTTTGAACGTCACACATTCAGTGTTTTTACACACCACTTGGGCCTCGTTAGATGGGATCTGTGGTCTCAGAAAACGCCATCAGTCTATTGGGCTGATTCTACAATAATATAAAAGAAAAATAGTCCAGATTCTGGAAATCTGAAATGAAAACAAGAAATGCTGGAAATTCTCAGCAGCTCTGGCAGCGTCTGTGGAGAGAGAAGCAAAGTTAACGTCTAAGGTCAGTGACCCTTCATCAGTTCTGAAACGTTAATTATTGCTTCTCTCTCCACCGATGCTGCCAGACCTGCTAAATATTTCCAGCATTTCTTGTTTTTATTATGAGTTATTTTATGGCTGATTCTGCAACCTGCCCTCCAGTCCAATGAGGCTGCACCAAGAGCAGGCCTGGTCACGTGACCCTGTAAAACCACAAGTGGGCGGGGCTTGTGCTGACTGCTTTGTGATTGGTTCCTGGCTCCATTTGTGATGTCACCTTGAGACAGATTTCAGCCCCTGGTTACAATTCATCAGTTTCAGTTCCCGTGGGCAGGAGCTGGAGTTGGCAGCTGACACTGGGAGTTCAATCCATATAAAGAGGAGAAAGGGAAGTATAATTTAATGTTAAAGTACTTGAATAGCATGTTATTAATTACAAAGATGGTGTATCAAACATAAGCAAAGTTTCTAAACATAGTTTTATTGTATTCCAGGTACAGATTCTTATTCTAACCAGCCGCTAGCAGTTGTAGGACAGGCTGCCCAGTATCTCTGGTTCTCCTATTCCTCCAGGTAAGCACCTTCCCATTAGAGTTACTATTGTGAAGAGGAGGCTCAGGGTGAACCCAGGACCTGCCACCCCACGGTTTGGATTTTAGCACAAGAACGCCCTGCATCAAACGCAACTTCAATCATGGTAACTCACCTTTGTACTGCGTTCTGCAACATAAGGAGAGATGTCTCAGCAGACTTTATCTTGCAGGGAACACAAACTGGGCAGCAAGCTGACAGAGAGTAAAGACGCATAGAGTTGTGAGTGTCCAGTCAGAGAGCCGGACACTGAGAGAGAAAGGGCACCAAACGAGGGTGGGGATTGAAGTTAGGAAATATTAATACACACAAAGGTTCATTGAAGCTTGGAACGCTCTTCACAAATTTCAGTTGATGTTAGGTCAAATCGTAATGTTAAATAGGGGATTGAAACAAATTAGTTAACGATATGGGACAAAGGCAGTTATGCAGAGTGAGGTCACAGATCATACAAAATCTCAATGAATGGTGGCACGGACAAGAGCCTATTCCTGACCGTATGTTCCTATGAGCTCCAGATACCCCGGGTATAGTTTTTTATTAACTAATATTTGCTGAGGTCGGAGCAGAGAGGAATAATCTTGTTCCACAGAAACATCCAGTGGAGTGGAGAGTATGTGCTGTGATGCATGGCTGGAAGGGATTACATGGAAAATATAGAAACATAAAAATAGGAGCAGGAGTAGGCCATTTGGCCCTTCGAGCCTGCTCCACCATTCATTATGATCATGGCTGATCATCCAACTCGGTAACCTGTTCCCGCTTTCACGCCATACCCTTTGATCCCTTTGGACCCAAGAGATATATCGAACTCCTTTTTGAAAACATACAATGTTTTGGTCTCAACTGCTTTCTGTGGTAGCGAATTGCACAGGCTCACCATTCTCTGGGTGAAGAAATTTCTCCTCATCTCAGTCCTGAAAGGTTTACCTTGAATCCTAGGACTATGACCCCTGGTTCTGGACTCCCCCAACATCGGGAACATCCGTCCTGCATCTACCCTCTCAAGACCTGTTAGAATTTTATAGGTTTCTATGAGATCCCCCTCACTCTTTTGAACTCCAGCGAACATAATCCTAACCGACTCAATCTCTCCTCATATGTCAGCCCCACCATCCCAGGAATCAGTCTGGTAAACCTTCGCTGCACTCTCTCTATAGCAAGAGCATCCTTCCTCAGATAAGGAGACCAAAACTGCACACAATATTCCAGGTGTAACCTCACGAAGGCCCTGTGTAATTGCAGCAAGACATCCCTGCTCCTGTACTCGAATCCTCTCGCTATGAAGGCCAACATAACATTTGCCTTTTTTGCTGCCTGTTGCACCTGCAGGCTTACCTTCAGCAAATGGTGTACGAGAACATCCAAGTCTCGCTGCATATTACCCTCTCTCAGTTTATAGCCATTCAGCCTTCCTGTTTTTGCTACCAAAGTGGATAACCTCACAGTTATCCACATTATACTGCATCTGCCATGCATTAGTCCACTCACTCAACTTGTCCAAATCACCCTGAAGATTCTCTGCATCCTCCTCACAACTCACCCTCCCACCCAGTTTTGTGTCTTCTGCAAATTTGGAGATATTACATTTAGTTCCCTCATCTAAATCATTCATGTATATTGTGAATAGCTGGGGTCCTAGCACCGATCCCTGCGGTACCCCACTAGTCACTGCCTGCCATTCAGAAAAATACCCATTTATCCCTACTCTTTGTTTTCTGTCTGCCAACCAACTTTCTTTCTATCAGAATACACTATCACCAATCCCATGCACTATATCTTTACACGCAAAAGGAGATAGGTAGGGAATCAGGCACAAAGGATTTGTAATAGGCAGGCAAGGATCTTCAAACAAATTTACTGGCGCAATGAGAGCCAGCGAAAGTTGGCACAAAGGCAGTGAACAGGTTTGTGGGACTTTATCCAGGACAACCCTTGCCCTCTGACATTGAGAATCGGTATAGTTTGTGGAGTGGGGAAGTGAGATGTTGGTAGAGAGAGCTTGGGGAGATTAATCATCGAGGTGATAAAGGATGGAATTCGGGTTCAGGCAGTAGAGAGGTTGAACAGGTAATGTTTTGATGGTGGCTGGTAGTGGATGAGCTGTAGGAGAAGAAACTGAAATCGGGGTCGAATAGAGCACCAAGGATCCACGCATCTGTGTTTAGCCTGGGTTTTAAGTAAGGAGACTGATAGAGTCAAGACAGTCTTTGTGATGGTGTTTGTGGGAAACAGAGAGCCTGGTGCCAGTTTCGTCAACATTTCTCTCAAATAAATGTTGTCTCATCCAAATCTCAATGTTAGTTAGACAGTTGGAGAATGGCAACACCCTGGGGTCAATAGAGGAGGAGGAGGGAGTGACATTGGTCTGCTGACAGAAACTGATCACACTTCCTGATGGGCTGAGAGGGTTCATATATCAGGTACTAATAAAATACCTAAGGCTACATCTTACATGGACAGGAGAAATCGTTGAATGAGACGAATGCCCTGATAAGCCTCTTCGATGCATCTGGCAAATGCTTTGTTCCCATGTCAAAGCAGAGGAAAAGGAAGTGCAGACTCACGATGCTGTCTCTCCACCTGTGGGATATCCAAATTGCCCTGTGGAAGTGTGGTGTAGAGTTTGTGACTTGACATCACAACGGCAGTGTGATTAGAGGGGTGGGGATGCTAACAGTGCCTCCGAGTAGATGTTTCTTCAGGTAGGAATATTTTGAAAGGCTGCATGAGGAAGTTATCAGCAGCTCTCTTGGCTCGCTCTCTCTGATTGGGGGTATTGTGAGTGATTGGCAACAAAGTATAGGAGATCTAAAAAGGTCGGTAGTAATCCATCCGCACCCCTGCAGGAACCTCAGACGATCTTTACAACTGTCCAACCAAGAGAATGGTGACAGATAACTGTAAAAGAAAAATACTCTACCACATAACAAAGAGAATCCTGGCGCCAAATTATAGAGTGGAGCAAATTCCGCTAATTGCAAATTTATTTTTCTGCATTATTGCAGCTCATGCCTGGCAGAATTCTTTTTCTTTAATCTTACTACTTTTATAGTGTTGGATGTTTCCCTACTGGTCTCTGGGTTTTATGTTGGAATCAGCAAAATATCTGGATGCTCCTTGGATTGGCGGACTCATCGCTGTTTTTTTCCCTTTCTGTTCTACAGGTTCATAAAATAAATGCTCAGTGGAAAAAGTATACGAGGCAAAAATCTCAACAGAAGTTGTTAAATGTCTTGCCACATCGTCAAAGGATGAATAATAGGTGGTGGAGATTGCTGTTTGGGGTAAGTAGTTTCCTTCTTGATTTAAATTGTTTTATCTGACTGACTGATACGATGATTGACCATTTAGTTTATGTACACGTATTGGCTTGTAATCTGGTACATCCCACACACTGGCAGAGAAGGGCATAAAACAACGAAAATTCCCATTCACAGGAACTGACCCTGGAAGAGTGCAGCAAAAAATCTGTGACCCCATTCGCAACCTCTGGGGTTCATCCCTGTGTGTCCGATGCGCACCTATTCTGCATTTCCTGTGATTGCTTCTGATGTACTGCGAGTGTATGACATGAAGGACAGGTAATGTTCCACCGTTTCCCTCTTCAATTTTTATTTTGGCTCCTTTTCGATGACCCCGTCCGTCCTTCAGATGTCATATATTTCCTGACTGCACATTTTCAGAGCAGAGAAAAAAGACTGATGTCAAAGAGGTCAGACTTATCCAATCACGAACATCAACATCCATCTTGCTCATTTAAATCTAAATACAGCAGCACTGCCCTTGGAACATTTTTTCTCTATTACTTGCAGAGCATCTCCTTGCTGCATCCTGTTTTGAACAAAAAAAAATCATCTTGCCATTTCTTTGGTTCGATCAAGCAACAGGTGGACGTGTGGTGGGGCAGACATTGGAGATTGAGGTTTCACATTAAAGTCGTGAGAGAAGATTGATAAGGCTAATTATTGAAGGCTGTATTCTTTACAAGGGCCATGTTTAGACAGGACCTGGGGTAGCTGACACAGCCTTCACTGTATTGGGTTGATTCTGTAACCTGCCCGTCAGTCCAGTGCGATTGCAGCAGGACCAGCCTGGTCATGTGACTCTGCAATACAGTGAGAGGGCGAGGCTTGTGCTGGCTGCTGTGTGATTGGCTTCTGTTCTTTTCGTGATGTCACCTGCAGACAGGCTTTAACCCCTGGTTGCAATTCATCAGCTGGAGTTACCATGGACAGGAGCTGGAGTTGGCAGCTGACCCTGTGAGTGAGTTTAGTCCATATAAATAGGAGAAAGTATAATGTTAATTTGAACAACATTTTATGAATGACAAAGATGGTGAAATTAAGTATAAACAGAGTAGTGTAAACGACAGTGAAGGCAAGAGTTCCTAGAGTATGTTCAGGAAAATTTTCTCCAACAGAATGTTGTCAGTCATTGTATCATAAGGTTTAGACTGACTGTGGAAAAGGACAAAGAGCAATCCAGTGTAAGAATAATTAACTCGGAGAAGGCCAACTTCACGGGGGTAAGAATGGAGCTGGGGTGAATAAATTGGAGTCAAATGCTGACAGGAAAACCAATCGATAAACAATGGGTTACGTTCAAAGAAGAGATAGTTCGGGCACAGCAAAGGTATGTTCCCTCGAAGGGGAAAGGTAGGGCAAATAAATCCAGAGCTCCCTGTATGTCAAAAGAGGTAGAGATTAAGATAAAGAAGAAAAAGCGTGCTTATGACAGATGTCAGGTAGAAAATGCTATTGAAAATCAGCCTGAAAATAGAAGATCCAGAGGGGAAGTGAGAAAGCAAATGAGAAAAGCAAAGAGAGAGCATAAAAAGAGACTGGCAGCTAGCATTAAGGGAAATCCCAAAGTTTGCTATAGGCCTATAAATAGTAAAAGCGTGGCAAAAGGTGCAGCGGGCCCGATTAGGGCCCAGAAATGGGATTTACACATGGAGGCAGAGGGCATCGCTGAGGTATTAAATGAACACTTTGCATGTGTCTTCACCAAGGAAGAAGATGCAATCCAGGCAATGTCGAAAGAGGAGTTACGTCGGACACTAGATTGGTTTAAAATTGATAAAGAGCAAGTATTAGATAGTCTCTCTGTACTTAAAGTGGATGAGACACCAGAACCAGATGAGATGCATCCAGGTATACTGAGGAAAGTGAGGGTGGCAAGCGCAGAGGTACGAGCCATAATTTTTCAGTCTTCCTGAGACTCTGGGGTGGTGTCAGAGCACTGGAGAATTACAAGCGTTACACCATTGTTCAAAAAGGTCGGTAAAGATAATCCCAGTAACTACAGGCCAGTCAGTTTAACTTCGGTGGTGGGAAATCTTCTAGAAACAATAATTTGGGACAAAATCCATCGTCATATGGACAAATACGAGTTAGTTAAGGAAAGCCAGCTTGGATCTCTTAAAGGGAAATCATGCTTAACTAACTTGCTTGAGTTTTTTTGAGTAGCTAAAACAGAGGGCAGATGAGGGCAATATAGTTGATGTGGTGTACATGGTCTGTCAAAAGGCGTTTGATACAGTGCCACATAACAGACATGTGAACAAAGTTATAGCTCATGGAATAAAATGTATAGTGGCAAAATGGATACAGAATTGGCTGAGTGACAGGAAACAAAGAGTGGCGGTGAATGGATGTCTTTTGGGCTGGAGGAAGGTTTGTATTGGAGTTCCCCAGGGAGCAGTGTTGGGACCCTTGCTTTTCCTGATATATATTAATAGAACAAAGAACAAAGAACAGTACAGCACAGGAACAGGCCATTCGGCCCTCCAAGCCTGCGCCGATCTTGATGACTGCCGAAACTAACACCTTCTGCACTTCCAGGGCCCATATCCCTCTATTCTCTTCCTTTTCATATATTTGTCAAAAGATGTCTCTTAAACGTCGCTATCGTATCTGCTTCCTCCACCTCCCCTGGCAGCAAGTTCCAGGCACTCACCACCTCTGTGTAAACAACTTGCCTCGCACATCCCCTCTAAACTTTGCCCCTCGCACCTTAAACCTATATCCCCTAGTAACTGACTCTTCCACCCTGGGAAAAAGCTTCTGACTATCCACTCTGTCCATGCCGCTCATAACTTTGTAAACCTCTATCATGTCGCCCCTCCACCTCCGTCATTCCAGTGAAAACAATCCGAGTTTCTCCAATCTCTCCTCATAGCTAATGCCCTCCAGACCAGGCAACATCCTGGTAAGCCTCCTCTGTACACTCCCCAAAGCCTCCACGTCCTTCTGGTAGTGTGGCGACCAGAATTGCACGCATTGATCTAGAAGTAGGTGTACAGGGCACAATTTCAAAGTTTGCAGATGATACAAAACTTGGAAGCATTGTGAACTGTGGGGAGGATGGTGTAGAACTTCAATGGACATAGCCAAGTTGGTGTAATGGGATTATAAGTGGCAGATGATGCTTAATTCAGAGAAATGTGAAGTGATTCATTTTGGTAGGAAGAACATGGAGAGTCAATATAGAATAAAGGGTACAATTCATAAGTGAGTGCAGGAGCAGAGGGACCTCGGTGTATATATGCATAACTCATTGAAGGTGGCAGGACAGAATGAGAGACCAGTTAAAAAAAAACATTCAGCTTCCTGGGCTTTAGAATTAGGGACATAGAATACAAGAACTGATATAAGACATTATTTCGGCCTCAGCTGGAGTATTGCATCCAGTTCTGGGTATTGCACTTTAGGAACGATATGAGGTTATTGGCGAGAGTACAGGAAAGGTTCACGGTAATGGTTCCAGGTATAAGGAATTTCAGTTATGATGATAGATTGGAAAAGTTAGGACTGTTTTCCTTGGAGAAGAGAAGGCTGAGAGGTGATTTGATTGAGGTATTCAAAATCATGAAGGGTCGGAAAGACTAGATATGAAAAAACTTCCCACTCATGAATCGATCGAGAATGTAAAAGTAATTTAAAGTAATAGGTAAGAGAAGCTGAAGCAACATGAGGAAACCCTTTTTCAATCAGCGAGTGGTTGAGGTCTGGAATGCGCTGCCTGAGAGTGTGGAGGTGACAGCTTCAATTGAAACATTCAGAAAGGAATTGTACTGTTATATGAAAAGGAGGAATGTGCAAAGTTATAGGGAGAAGGCGGGAAAATGGTTCAAAGTGAATTGCTCGTTCGCAGACCCAGTGCAGGGACGATGGGCCGAATCGCCACCTTCTGTGCTTGTATGATTCTGAGAGAGGGATATCAGTAGAGACAGATAGACAGAAGGAGACTGAGGGACAATAGAAGAGAGAGGAGGGGATTGTACAAGTGTGTGAGAGAGCGGCCTCTGAAACTTTTAATTTGATCCATTCTCCCTGTGATATTGAAAGTTATTGGTTCCTGTGAGATGAATGAAGATGGTCCATCCAATAGCTATAAGGATCTCAGAAGGTTCAATATAAATGGTGCTCCTTTGTAAAATGTCCTTACGACTGCATTCTGGCATCAATCAAGAAAATTAAACTTTGAACGCAGAATGAATACAGAGGGATTAAAGTGTCTCTCGTGGTGGAGACAAAATAAAACCATGACAGTGGATGAAGGCACCGCCTCATCATTGTGAGGAAAGTAAACACAATAAGAATCCTTCCGAGCTGCAAAAGGGATGGTGGGTGAGGTTATGGAACTCGCCAGTCTGTATGAAAGCAGTTACAGTTAAAAGTCTGCGAGTTGGATCTTGGAATGGAGATGCTTCTCGGCAGTGAGACGAGCTGCCTTCTTTTGCAGCTTCTGCTAATGGGGACACCCTTAAAGCTCTGAGCTGAATGGCATGGGATTCAACGCCTTTCACTTATAATAAAGTTGTTAATGTGGGCCAGTCATCTGAATACTCCAACTGGAGTAGCTTCATGGCCAATAATATGGAGTAGGGGTACTACCTGACATGTAACAGTGGGATCACCAGTTATAATGTTATAATAGAGTCACCAACAGCCATGTTGGAGTATGATGACCACCAGCAATTTTAGAGTAAGGTTACCATCAGTAATGTTACAGTAAAATCACCACGTTAGAATAGGGTCACTATCGGGAGTAGAATCACCACCAGCAATAATGGAGTGGGCTCGTCACAAATAATGTTACAATAGGGCTGCTAATATTACTGTTTTGTAAAGGTCAACAACAATACAATTAGAATAGATTCACAATCACTGACGTTCGGGCAACGTAACTACTATTGATGTAAAAGGATCACCACCAATGATGTTAAAGTAGGGTGATCGCCAGTAATGTTAGTACAGGATCACCATCATTAATGACAGGATGTGGTCATCACCATTGATATCAGTGTATAGTTACCTTCAGTTATGTTTGACTGGGGGCAGTATTAGTAATGCTGAAGTAGGGCATCACCAGTACTGTTGGTGTGTGGTCACTATCAGTAATGTTAGATTAAATTCGTTACTGATAATGTCTGAGTAGATTAGCAACAGTAATGTCACACTAGCATTACCATCATGAAGGTTAGAATATGATCATTACTAATAATGTTAGAAGTGAACCACAATCCACAATGTTATTGAGAAGTCATCATCAGTGATGATAGGGTCCAGTCATCGCTACTAATCATCCAAGTGTAGCATAAATCTAAATTCTACAATGAATCAGTGAAGACTTAACAGAACTGATATAAGGCTTCGAGAACACAAAATAGTTTCCAGGTGCAATGTTTCGTTGAGCGTTCAGAGGGCATGCGCAGCACACATTCCCTCGAGAACTACTTGCTGTTGATATAATTTAATGGCAGTAGTTGCAAGGACTGAGCGGCACAATTTCCCCATGGCTTTCCAGTTTGTGAAGTGACTGTAACAAATGCTAATTATTGTGTCACCTCATTTTCTCACTTGGGCACGGATTGTTCTATAAAGGGGGAGCATTGATGGATTTCGGATATAGTGCAGTCAGAATTACGAAGCTGGACAGAATTCGCACCTTCTTCGACAAAATGCAGTGGCCAATAATTCTGCAGGTAAAGGACGTTTACTACCCTCTTATTGCTACCTTTGGTGCCCCAGGTAAGTCCTGTTGTCCAATAGCTGTTGATTATCTCACTGTTAATGGTTATTTAACGGATCACGAGAATGTCTTCATTGCAGAGCCGGAATGTCAGCGGGAATTTCACCAGATTGAACAACGGTTGAGACACTGTTCCAGTTGGTGTTTCGTGAATATAAGACGTTTAATTTTCTCGTTATACTGCGGGAGGGCAATGTTGTTACCGTTTCTCGCCAACAGCTCACAGAAGAATGTGTTCCTTGGAGTCCAATGTAATTATTTATTTTGTAGCGTTATTCCTTCTCTACTTAAGTTGACAGTTCTTCGGACTACAGGCAAGTCCAACTAAGAGAGATTGGGAAATATTTTTTTTCTAACGATTGCAGCTCAGGGAGCCACTCCCCTTCCCTCGGCTGAAATAACCTTTCTTCTTCCACCAGCTCCCGCTCCGTTCCCGAGCAGCTCCTTAGAGCCATTAGAAATGGAAAACGTGTCGAAGATTGAACTAAATTGAATGTTTTGTCTCAGCTAAAAGTTCTTTTTGAATTCATGTCCTTGCAGTAATGGTTTGGAAATTGTACTGAATACTGCATACATCTGATGCTGTTAGCGAGATTCCTATCTCCAAATAAACTGAAGAAGTTAATGTAAAACTCCATCTATCGCCGCATGGGACCGCACTGGTATCATATCAAACTGGGCTGTGGAATCACACGGCACAAGCCTCATTGCAAGATGGCTTTACTGTTGAACACAGGAATAAAATATGTGTTTGAATTTATGTGTGGGAATCCATCAATTTATTGACAGCTAAATATTAACAATTTATAAAGCCATCTAAAGTTTCCCTCGAATGGACTATTATTTACAACAGTACTGTCTGTCTCTGTGAGGTACTCTGGCTTGACCTGGGCCGCAGATTATAGTAATGGAGCTCAATCTGCTGTGGAAATTATACTGGCAGAGAAGAATGATGGACACTGATATGATAACTCTGGTTTACACTCCCGCCCAAAGTCAATACACCCTCTGTGACTGGGTGGTGGTGGGGGTTGCTTTCCATTGCCATTCATGCTACGGCCTCTGGGCAAACCTCGTCCTGTGGCCTTGATATGGTCTGAATGAAGTATGCTGGAAGGGTAGTGAGGTTATAATCATTTATTGGTTTGAAAGAAAAGCTGTCAATGCTTGTCAATATTATAAATAAGATTCAGTCTAAGTACAAACACACATATGTCATTTTGCTCACAACATGCTCTAGAAAGTGTCTGCCTGTCTCCGTAACTTAAATCTTCTCCCTCTTTCTTGCAGCAAACCTATTGACAATTGTAATTCTCTCCAGAGGAAATTGCGGCCTCTCCAAGTGTATTTCTGTCTACATGGTGGCCATGGCAACAGCAGATCTACTGGTCATGCTCTTTAATATAATCGGGTTTAATATTTTGAGTAAACGCTTTCCACATTCATTCCTCTCCTACACTGCCGTCTGTAAGTTCATGATCTACATGCTTTGTACCAACCACGGTATGTCGGTGTGGTTTACAGTCTCCTTCACATTTGATCGACTTGTAGCTATATGCTGTCAGCAGTTAAAAAGAAAGTATTGCACCGTGAGAACTGCAGTGGCAGTATTAACAACCCTTTCCATCCTGATATATTCACAGACCATCCCCTTTTGGTTTGTGTACGAACATAAGCAAATAATTAACAATATTCACTGGTTTATCCGCCCCAGTGTGGCTTTTATTTCATCGCCTGCAGGTGCAGCGTACCTCCTCTTACAGAATATCATTTATACATGGCTTCCCTTTGCTCTGATATTACTGTTAAACGTTTTGACAGTCAGACGTATTTTAATAACTAGTAGAGCGCGCAGGGGACTCCGGACTCACAGCAGTGAAAGTCCGAGAGATCAAGAGATGGAGAATAGAAAGAAATCCATTATTTTACTGTTCACTGTATCGGCCAGTTTTATATTGTTAAATCTACCGTCTGCCGTGAGCCATGCAACGAGCAGCATAGCCGTGCATTACCGACCCGATTATACATCTCCTGCATACATCGCCGATCAAACCGGAATTATGCTTCAGTATTTGAGTTCCTGCACAAATACGTGTATTTATGCCGCTACTCAAACTAAATTCAGGGAAGAGCTGAAGAAAGTGGTGAAATCTCCGTGGACACTGGCTGTGAGATTGTTTTCAAAATGAAAAAAAGAATCCAAGCAAAACGTCCTGTCCTAACTAGAGTTTAGTTCGACCCCGTGTTCAGTTTTAGAATGACATTCTTTATGTTTTACGGAATAGGATTGTTGTTATGAAAATGAGCAAGTATGAGAAAACATTGCTTACATTTTCTGCCGTGTGTTTGATGTCTTCTGCTTTCCCCGGATGAACAGAATCGTTTCCTGCTAAAGCAGCGAATATTCCTCTCAGTCTTCAAAGATAATATTCAGGATTGATCTTCAGCAGAACAGCGTTACCATCCTCAGACCGCAGGCACTGGAATGAGATACATCTGTTTAATTGAATGAAAATGTTCCCTTTAGTGAATAAACAATGTATTACAGTCGTGGCTATGGGAAATGGTTCTAAGTTTTGGTAAGAATATTGCTGACTCTGGTCTCCCCATCAGATTCACCACCATTGTAACCTGGACCAGTAGAACGGGCCACTGTCTCCTGATACAGGGCTGGTGCTGGAAGACTGGAGAATTGTAAATTATACATACTTGCTCAAAGAATGGTGCAATGATAACCCCAGCAAATACAGGCCAGTCAGTTCATCTCGGTGATGGGAACGCTTTTAGAAAAGATAAACCGGAAGAAAGTTAACAGTCACTTGGACAACTGTAAATTAATTAAGTAAAGGCAGCAAGGATTTGTTAAAGGCAAATCGATTTTGACTAGAGTGGATAAATATATTGATCTCGTGACCGAGAGTAATGAGGGTAATGGGGTAGATGTGGTGTACATGACATTTCAAAATGCGTCTGACAAAGTACCACAAAACAGGTTTGTGAGAAACGTGACAGCCCATGGAACAGTGGCAGCATGGATATAAAGTTGGCTCCGTGGCTGCAAACAATATACCGGTGGTGGTTGCTTTTCGGGCTGGAGAGAGGTATAGAGTGGCGGGTCCCCAGGGGTCAATGCTAGGGTCACTGCTATTCTTGATATATGTAAATAACTTAGACTTGGGTGTGCAAATCAACATTTCAGAGCTTGTTGATGACATGAAACTTCGATGTACTGTGAACTGTGAGGAGGGCAGAGAGAGATTTGAAGAGGACAAAGGCAGTCTGGTTGAATGGAGAGACACGTGGCAGATGAAATGCAATGCAGAAAAGTCAGTAAAGTGCAGTTAAGGTCTTTAATTGTTAGTTTTCTCTGGGAGATGGTTGTGTTCTTGCTTTTGCTGAGCAATGAGAAAAATATATTTGAAAGCTTGCCCTCTACTGGAAACATCATGTTCATCCAGCAGAGATTGTAATCAAACAAGTTCAGACCCCTGGATCTGAGAAAGATAACCAGAAAGGAGAGGAAGGACGTGTATCGGATGTCTCATGCTGGATGATCTTGGGAATCGCTGTGTGCAGTAGTGCACATGAAACAACCAATCTGAGACATGCATGGTGAGGATGCTCCGAAGAACGGGCCCAAAACATGGCCAGTCACGCTGACAACACCATGACAAGAAATCTGTACTGTGGCTCTGGGCAGTTCAATATGTAAAGACCTGGGTAGGGATCTGTGCAATAGAATACTTCGAGATTGTCATATGATGTTGATGAAATGTTGTTTAGAGATGTCCTTAAATATTCTAAAGCCATGTGATTGGGACACTTTGAGCTGATGGTTAATCATACCATGCTGAAGTCTGACAATATTATGCTGTATTGTTTTCTTTATATTTTAGAATTATCAATATTTAGTCTTTGCCTATTAAACAGGGAAGTATGTTACCCTGAAGTACCATTGGATCCTTATACCAGGACTGAACCTACAGCAGTGCTTAGTTTCAGGAAGTGAGAAGCATCATTGAAAACTTGCTGTTGTATTCCGATTCATAAATTTCAGAGAACGTCAATCAATGGAAATCTTGTGCGAAGGTCCTAGTTCTGCAAAGGGAACATATGTCATACTTCATCATTTGAAGTGACATCAATGATAAAGAGACAAAGTTAGATTGATAATTTCACCTTTCACTTCATAGAGTTGTAATGATATAGACCAAAATTGAAAGTACCGGTGAGATAGAGAACTAGCGTTATAATATTGGTTAGACCAATGTAAAAACAGCTCGTTCAGCAAGGAAGATTATCGTAACTCATAAAGAATAAGTAAATTAAATTCTCCTTAAATGAAGCTGAATTTTAACTTTGATATAATAATGTAACACAGAATGGTCTGGAATTCCACATGGTGGACTGAGAGAAACACATCAAAACGATTAGTTTGTAATGAGCATTTGACTTTTATAAAAGCCGAAGGCACTGAATTCAGAATGGTCACAAGATTTAATCCCCAAGCATCCGTCATCTAGTGTGGCTGTAATTTATACATTTCACCTCTATGTTTACATACTATTGCATGTACTGAGTGCTCAATCAACAAATGTAATCTCACTCCTATATTCCAGAAACTTATTAAAAGCCATACACCCAGCACAAGACTTACTTGAAATGTGAATGGGCTCCATTTAATAATGGCTGCATTTGCTGAAAACGCAACCACTAGGTGGCGCGGTACTGGCGGATGCGCAAATGCAGCCTCGTCACTACCATGTCTCAGGCAGCTTCCAGTCAGACAAATGGCGCTGATCAATTTGTCACAAAAAAAAATTAAAGCCAAACGTCCTCAATGGCTGCAATTGCCGCTTCCATCTCACCCCCAACATTACCCCACTCCTTCCTGCCATCACGCTTCTCTTCAACGTTTACCTCCCACACCCATCTGCACGCACCACCACCACCACCCCGCCCCGCCTCCCCCACCTCGCTGCTGCCTTCCCTCAGCTATTCACTCCAGGCCTTGCCCCTTCCCCCGCCGCCCTTCGGCTGCTCACTCCCGCATTGCCGCTTCAGTGATTCGTTCCCTGCCGCTCTGCTCACACTCTGTGTTTTCAAGCATCACTCCTTGAATATAATTTTATTCTTAACTTTCATAGTAAAGCATGGATAGAGCTTACGAGCTGAATTTTTGTTCTTCAATGGAACGTATTTGTTTTGAACAGTTTGAAATGTTTCTTTAAATGTTCCCACTGTTTTTTTTTACCGCCATTGTGATTACTCCCTTTATCCAATCAACCTGAGTCAGCTCTCCCATCATACCTGTGTAATTGGCTTTGTCTAAGTTTAAGATTCTTGTTTGGGACTGGCGAATGTCACTCAAATTTAAAATGGAATTCAATTGTATTGTGATCACTCTTTCCCCAGCAGATCTTTTACTATGAGATTACTAATTAACGCTGCCTCATTGTGCTTCTACACAGGGCAATAATGGTGATGGTGCTTTGATACTGCTGCTCAGCCATTAGCCTGTGGCAAGTCTAATTTATCCTGAATAAAATATAACCACTGTCACCAATCAGGTTATCACTTTGTATCATTTAGGAAGGGATTAAATGGTTAATTGACTGTTACTTCAAATTTCATCGACAGCCAAAGTTGTGATGACACAAAGATAGGTGGCATAATAAGCAACGTAGCTAGTAATATCAAATTACCAACAGTTGTTAATATATTTTTATTTTTTAAGAGATACAGCACTGAAACAGGCCCTGAAGTCCACCGAGTTAGTGCCGACCATTAACCACCCATTTATGCTAATCCTACACTAATCCCATATTCCTACCACATCCTCACCTGTCCCTGTATTCCCCTACCACTTATTTATACTGGGGGCAATTTGTAATGGCCAATTTACCTATGAACCTGCAAGTCTTTTGGCTGTGGGAGGAAACCGGAGCACCCGGAGAAAACCCACGCAGACACAGGGAGAACTTGCAAACTCCACACAGGCAGTACCCAGAATTGAAGCCGGGTCGCTGGAGTTGTGAAGCTGCAGTGCTAACCACTGCGCCACTGTGCAGTAAGTAAATGGGCAATCTCTGGAAAGTGGATTTCAATGTAAAGAACTGTTTGGTGTCACCAATTTAGACCTAAAGAGGATAGAACATGTAAACTCTAAATGAGTAATAGAAACAGTTGAGGCTCAAAGAGATTTGGGGATCTATGTGCAACAATTGTTAAAATGTCATGAACAGATACAGAAAATAATGAAAAGAGCAAATCAAATGCTAACCTTTTATATTGTGAGGACTAGAATACAACGAGATCGAAGTCATGCTTCAGCTATACAAAGCCCTGATGACACCACACCTGAGCACTTCTGGGCACCACACCTGAGGAAGGATATATTTGTCTTGAGGGAGCGGAGGGTAGATTTACCAGAATTATACCTTGGGTCCAAGTTTAAATTACAAGGATAGATTACACAAACTGTCTTGCATTTCTTGGAATTTCGCAGGGTAAGGGGTGATTTGATTGAAGATTTCAAGAGATAAAGGGGAACTGATAGGATAAGTAGAAACTCTGCTGGTTGGGATTCTCAGATTTGGCAGTCTAGTCTAAACATTAGAGCCAGGCAGTTCAGGACTAAAATTAAGGAACACTTCAACACATAAAGGATGGTAGAAGTTTGGAACTTCCTTCCACAAACCGCAATTGATGATAAATCCGTTGTTAATTTTAAAACTAAGACTGAGAGGTTTTTGTTATCCAAATGTATTAAGGAATGTGAGGCAAAGGTGGGCATATGGAGCTAGGTTGCAAATCAGCCATTTACCAGAAGGTTCCAGGGATTTTAGTCACAAGGTTAGGTTGGGAAAGTTGTGGCTGTTCTCCTTGGAGTTTGAGGGGCGATTTGATAGAGATATACAAGATTATGACAGGCTTTGATAAGTTTGACAAGGAAAAGCTGTTCCCATTAATTGATGGTACAAGACCTAGGGGATACAAATTAAAGGTTTGGGGCAAGAGATGCTGAGGGAATGTGAGGAAGAACATTTTTACACAATGACCTGGAACCTGCTGCCCACAAAGGTGGTGGAAGCAGATAATTTCAAAATGAAATTAGATAGACTTCCAGGGCTACAGGGATCGAGCCAGGAAGTTGGACTGACTGAATTGCTCTGCGAGAACCAGCATGGACTTGATGGGCCGAATACCTTCCTTCTGTGCTGTATATGACTTTATGACCTCACTGAATTTCGGAACAGGCTCAAGAGACAAAATGACCTCCTGCTGTTCCTTTTGTTCCCACTATATCTGGTCATCTCACTGGCCTGTCTACAATTGTCTCAACAACAAACATCTTCATTCAAATACACATATCCTTCACAACCCACTTCCAACACCACTTCTGCTTGTGTCTGTCACTGCACCAAACTCTCCCCTCAGTAATTTACTATGATAATTTTAAGTTACCAACTATTGGCTCGGCATTTGTCATAATATTTCTATTGCTGTCGATCTACCCCTCCCCCAGTGATGACCCGGATCCCAGTAAATTCCTTCTGGTCCGACCTCCATCTTCGGGATTCAAATGTATCTGGTGCACAACTGGTTCAACCATCCATCAGTAGATCTGACTGAACCACATCAAACACTAACTTTATGTAATGGAGACATTCAGATAAAAATGCTTCGAAATCGCACAAGCAGCAGGTTTTAGTTTCAACAAATTCCGATTCAACATATAATTGTTTGAATAAATTGCCAGGAGTTCCTACGACTGAGAGCATGGGAAAATAAATGGGCTAATACAGTAATCATGGAGAATTCTAAATTTCATACAGAATGGGCAAACCATATTTGCAGTAATAATGTGGAGCATGAAACATAGAAACATAGAAAATAGGAGCAGGAGTAGGCCATTCAGCCTTTCGAGCCTGCTCCGCCATTCATGATGATCATGGCTGATCATCCAACTCAGTAACCTGTTCCCGCTTTCGCCCCATACCCTTTGATCCCTTTCGACCCAAGAGCTATATCTAACTCTTTCTTGAAAACATACAATGTTTTGGTTTCAGGTGCTTTCTGTGATAGTGAATTCCATAGGTTCACCACTCTCTGGGTGAAGAAATTTCTCCTCATCTCAGTCCTACAAGGTTTACCCTGTATCCTTAGACTATGAGCCCTGGTTCTGGACCACCCACCATTGGGGACATCCTTCCTGCATCTACCCTGTCAAGTCCTGTTCGAGTTTTATAGGTTTCTATGAGATTCCCGCCTCACTCTTCTGAACTCCAGCGAATATAATCCTAAACGACTCAATCTCTCCTCATACATCAGTCCCGCCATCCCAGGAATCAGTCTGGTAAATCATCGCTGCACTCTCTCTATGGAAGAATAACCTTCCTCAGATAAGGACACTAAATCTGCACACAATATTCCAGTTGTGGCCTTACCAAGGCCCTGTATAATTGCAGCAAGACATCACCGCTCCCGTACTCGAATCCTCTCGCTATGAAGGCCAACATACCATTTGCCTTTTTTACCGCCTGTTGCAGCTGCATGCTTACCTTCAGTGACTGGTGTATGAGAACACCCAGGTCTTGCTGCATATTCCCCTCTCTCAGTTTACAGCCATTCAGAGAATAATCTGCCTTCTTGTTTTTGCTGCCAGGTGGATAACCTCACATTTATCCACATTATACTGCATCTGCAATGCATTAGCCCACTCAGTCAACTTGTCCAAATCACCCTGAAGCCTCTCTGCATCCTCCTCACAACTCACCCTCCCACCCAATTTTGTGTCATCTGCAAATGTGGAGATATTACATTTACTTCCATCATCTAAATCATTAATATATGTTGTGAATAGCTGCGGTCCTAGCACTGAACCCTGTGGTACTCCACTAGTCACTGCCTGCCATTTGGAAAACGACCCATTTATCCCTACTCTTTGTTTCCTGTCTGCCAACCAATCTTCTATCCATCGCAATACACTACCCCCAATCCCATGCGCTTAATTTTACATGCTAATCTCTTATGTGGGACTTTGTCAAAAGGCTTCTGAAAGTCCAAATAAACCACATCCACTGGCACCCCCTCATCAACTCCACGAGTTCCATCCTCGAAGAATTCTAGTAGGCCTGTCAAGCATGATTTCCCTTTGATAAATCCATGCTGACTCTGTCCCATTCTACCACCGGTCTCCGAGTGCTGTGCTATAAAATCTTTGAAAATGGACTCTAGAATTTTCCCCACTACCGACGTCAGGCTATAATTCCCCGCTTTCTTCGACCTTGCTTTTTAAATAGTGGGGTTACATTAAATACCCTGCAATCTGTAGGAACTGTTCCAGAGTACAGAATCTTGGACGATGACCACCAATGCATCCACTATTTCTACGGGCACTTCCTTAAGTACTCTGGGATGCATACCATCAGGCTATGGGGATTTATCGGCCTTCAATCCCATCAATTTCCCAAACACCATTTCCCTACTAATACTGATTTCCTTCAGTTCCTCGCTCTCACTAAGCCCTGTGTTCCCCAACATTTCTGGTATGATATTTGTGTCCTCCTTTGTGAAGACAGAACCAAAGTTTGCAGTTAGTTGGTCAGCCATTTCTTTGTTCCCCATAATAAACTCCCCTGTTTCTGATTGTAAGGGACATACATTTGTCTTCACCAATATTTTTCTCTTCACATACTTATATGAGTTCATGGTATGTCTCCAAGATAGTTATCTTGATCAGTATGTTGATGAACCACCTGGGAACATGCTATATTGGATCGTGTATTGTGAAATGACGAAGAATTCATGAATAACCTGTAGTAAAGAGGCCTAAAAGGAAGGATTTTATATTTAGTTTGGAAGTGATTTAATTAAGTCCACAACTGAGATCCTAAATCCAAGCAAAGCGAACGGCACAAGTATGTTGGGCAAATTGGTAAAGGTAGTTTGAAAACTACATTAAAATATATGATGATGGGAAAGCAATGGGTAGCATGTAATAAAATAAATGGATAATTTGTAAGAAATATACATTCCTTCAAGGCATAAAAACTGTGGTTAAGAAGGGGAGTTAAATATACTATTAGTTCAAAAGAATAAGCTTATAATGTTGCCATGATGTTACTACAGAAAGGTGAGAGGAGTATAGAAAGTGTGGGGGGGGGGGGGGGGGTGGGTGGGGGGTGGTGGTGGGGGGCGGTGAAATCAAAAAGGAAATGAGGAAAGCAAAGAGAGAGCATGACAGAATATTGGCAAGCAAAATCAAGGTGAACCCAAAGATGTTTAATCAATACGTTAAGAGTAAGAGGATAACTAAGCAAAGAGCAGGGCCCATAAAAGACTAAAAACGTAACCTATGTGTAAGGGCGAAAGATGTTGATATTGTTCTTAATGAATACTTTGTGTCTGCATAAAAGAGGAGGACAATGCAGGTATTGTAGTTAAGGGAAAGGCATGTGAAGGATTGGATGTGATAAACATAGGGAGAGAGGAAGTATAAATGGGATGAACATCCTTGATAAATCACCAGGACCGGATGAATCGTACGCCAGGCTATTAAAAGAAGCAAGTGATGAAATAGCAGAAGGTCTGACCATCTCTGCCTACATGGTAGCGATAGCAACAGCAGATCTACTGGTCATGATTTTCCATATAATCCTTAGTCACATTTGTACATATCATTTCCCACATTCCTTCCTGTCCTATACTGAAGTTTGTAAGTTTATGATTTACATCAGTGCTACCAGCCTACATATGTCCGTGTGGTTTACAACCTTGTTCACATTCGACAGATTTGTAGCTATATGTTGTCAAAGGTTTAAAACAAAGTATTGCACAGTAAGAAATGCAGCTGTGGCTATAACAACAGTCTCTGTTCTAGTCTTTTCACACAGCGTCCCATTTTTCTATGCATTTCAATCTGAGAAAATACTTAACAATATCGATTGGGGTTGTCAACCCAGTCAGGACTTCTTTTCATCGCCTGCAGGAGTCGGGTTCTTCTGGTTACAAAGTATTTTAGTGACTTGGATTCCATTTTGTTTGATATTATTGTTTAATTGTTTGACAGTCAGACAGATTGTTGTTGCAAGTAAAGCGCGCAGGGAATTGCGGGGTCACAGCAGCGAGAACCAGAGTGATCCAGAGATGGAAACCAGAAGGAAAACCATCATTTTACTATTCAGTGCATCGGGCAGTTATATAGTGCTGCGGCTGACAAATATCATTAGTTTTTGAACTACCGGACTGGCAGATACAGCACATTACCGGGGCGATTATGCAGTCCCTAAGTACATCGCCACTGAAACCGGATATATGCTCTTGTATTTGAGTTCCTGTTCAAACACGTGTATTTATGCGGCTACACAAACTAAATTCAGGGAAGAACTAAAGATGGTGCTGAAATATGTTTGGATATTTAGGGTATTGGGTGAAACAAAGAACAAATCAAACGAAGATTTCTTGTCCGAAAACGTGTTATAATTACAGGCGGTGTTCATTTTCGAATGGCCGTTTTTCTGCGAGGACAAACGCGGATTGTTGTTGTGAAACTGTACAGGTATCAGAACATATTTCTTTCACTGCATGCCGTCTGTATGATGTCGATATCTTTATCCGGATGAACATAATCACTTCCTGGTGCCGAGTCAGAGTGGACAGTAATGATTGAACTTCAGTGAAGTAGAGTATATGGGGTGTCAGTGGTAACTGCCCTCGACCTCAGCTACTGGAATGAGAGGCTCAGTTTTATTAACTGATAACCTTTTCTTTATTGAAGAAGCAAAGTCTTACAATCATAGTCATTTTGTAATTCTGATGTAATTTTAATTTGAATGGTGCAGGCTCTGGTCTCCTCATCGGACTCTGACCATCCCCATATGGGACCCTCACCCGCCCCCACGCCCCTTGTCCTTCGTGCAATAGAACGGGCTCCTAATAAGTATCTAATGCTGGAAAAAGTAGAAATCTGACTTGCTAATGTGACGTTAGATAGCTATGTTCATTTATATTTATTCAAACTCTCAACTGCTCATCCAAACGTTGGAATGTTACCACAGGAGAAAAATCTGTGCGACCCAATCAGTCCAAGTCGACGTTTACCCTCCACCCTGACAAATAGTTCACTTTACCATCTCTGTCTCAACGTATCTTTTGTCTATTTTTATTTTACCATCTTTTCAATATAATCTTGAATATAAATATAATTTCTGCCTCGGTTAATTCTACTGCCTCACAGCTCTCCATATAAGAAAGTCTCTCCTACCCTTAGTTCTAAACATTTTACATTAAATCTTCAATCACGAGCCGTGCTTTACAGATGCCTCAATAGGAACACACTGCTTCCATATCCTTTCATATTCTTGCATAACGTAAATCACCTGGGCAAGCCTCACCAAAATATATCAAACTTGTCTCAATGAACAAACTAGCGAATGTCAAGAAAGTGTATTTAAAATGGCGAATTGACAGATTTCTGTTGGAAATGCTTCTATCCTTGCTTGTGCTGGAGAATGAGAGGAATATATTTGATAGCTTGTCGCTTTCGGAATCATCAGGTCATGTGGGAAGAGATTCTAATAAAATGCTTCCACATCCCCATTGATAGAAGCCCGAAAGGTTAGGAATAGCTTGAATCAAATGTCTTATGCTGGATGACCTTGGGATATCAGTGTGTGTGCAGAAGTGATGTGTTACCCGTGTCACACTCGGCTTGTAATGTCATGATGAAGATGGTCTGAGGAACGAATCCAAAACGTGGTCACTCAGGCTGATAAGACCACTCCACGAAATGGTTAATGAGTCTCTGGATAGTGAGAGCTTGTTTAAAATGAATTGATAGAGATCTGCGCAAATGATTAGATCGAGATAGATCTATGATCCTGATGACATGCTGTTTAATGATGCCTGAAAATACTCTAATGTTTCTCGGTATATTATAATAATGTTAAACTTTTGGCATTTTCCTGTTAAACAGGAAAATACGACTCCATTTAAGTCACAACTGGGCGGTTGGACCAGGCTGTAATAGTCATTTTCACGATAATTAATAAGACATTTTACGGAAGCCATGCCAGTGTATTCATAACTTTCAAAGAATTTTAATCATTTGATAACTGGTGATAACTAATTCTGCAAAGGCAAACATTTGTCATATGTCATCATTTGCAATTGTAAGCAATGATACAGAAACAAGGAAAAAAACTAAGAATTCAAAGTCTAACTTGGTATAATTGTACTGAGATAGATCAAAAGTGAAACTATCGGTAAATAAGGAACTGAGGCTATAATATCTGTTCGGCCCATGGAGGAACAGCTGGCTCAGTGAGGGAAAAATCGTTATTGATAAACAATAACTAAACGTTATTCTTTGTATAATTACGTACCACAGAATTGTGTGGATTGCCACACAGAGACAGTGAGAGAAAATGATTCAAAAAAACGACCATTTTGTAATGAGTATCGTCATGAACTCAGAACGGTAAAGCACTTAAATTCCCACGCAATCATCACCGTGTGTGAGCGAAATCTAACATTTTAATTGTGTATTTAAGTACTATTACGTGTTTCTTTTGGGCCTCCTTATCTCGAGAGACAATGGATACGCGCCTGGAGGTGGTCAGTGGTTTGTGAAGCAGCGCCTGGAGTGGCGATAAAGGCCAATTCTGGAGTGACAGGCTCTTCCACAGGTGCTGCAGAGAAATTTGTTTGTTGGGGCTGTTGCACAGTTGGCTCTCCCCTTGCGCCTCTGTCTTTTTTCCTGCCAACTACGAAGTCTCTTCGACTCGCCACAATTTAGCCCTGTCTTTATGGCTGCCCGCCAGCTCTGGCGAATGCTGGCAACTGACTCCCACGACTTGTGATCAATGTCACACGATTTCATGTCACGTTTGCAGACATCTTTATAACGGAGACATGGACGGCCGGTGGGTCTGATACCAGTGGCGAGCTCGCTGTACAATGTGTCTTTGGGGATCCTGCCATCTTCCATGCGGCTCACATGGCCAAGCCATCTCAAGCGCCGCTGACTCAGTAGTGTGTATAAGCTGGGGGTGTTGGCCGCTTCAAGGACTTCTGTGTTGGAGATATAGTCCTGCCACCTGATGCCAAGTATTCTCCGAAGGCAGCGAAGATGGAATGAATTGAGACGTCGCTCTACGTGTACTGCGTGTTTAATAAACATGATATCTCACTTCCGTGTTCATGAAACTTATTGAAAACATTATGCCAACAATAACCTTAGCACTATAAATATGAATGGGCAGCATTTATTAATTTTGATTAAATTCCCCCTTTACCTATCACATTTGCTCCACGCCATTCAGAAGTTCAAAAAGCCAAACTCCACACAATTCCATTTGCCCATGGATCTCAGGCTCTGCCAATCTGGCTGATATCCAGCTTCTGTGGGAAATGGTGGTGAATTACGAGCAGTTTTTCTTTGTACCCATAATGGACACATTCTCATTTAACTGAATCCAGACGATCAACAGGATTACGGCAAGAGCCAGGCAGCAGGCAGATGCTGTAATTCCATTGATTATATCAATAGCAATGTATCTGCACCCAACTACAATCGTGAGAAGCCGTTATGTCATCATTCACATCATCCAAAATCAACACGCAAAATAGAAAGCAATGGCATGAAGATGTTAACTGTTGCATTACTACGTCAATTTTATTCCCATATGGTTGTGATACAGCCACCCCTGTTCCTAATTTAAAAGTTGTCGTGTTCCCTTGAGTGTCTTTATTTCTAATTAAACAGTTACTGTGTTCTCCTGACATTCCGTGCCCTCTACTTGTTATTGAAGAGTATCTGTGTTCCCTTGTCACCTACTTCGATAGACATGGTGTCTGTTCCTTGCGCCCAATTCCTAAACTTCTAAAAATTCTGAACTGAACAGTTACTGTGTTCTACTAAATTTCCCTGTTCTCTATTTCTCTATTAAACCGTTAGTATGTTTTCCTAACTTATCCTGTCGTTTATTTCTAATTTAGCAGTGATTATGCTTCGCTAAACTCATTATTTCTAATTAAACATGCACTGTTTTCCGAAATCTCCCTGTTCTCTATTTCGAATTAAACAGTTACTGTACTCCCCGAAATCTCCCTTTTTCTCTTGCTCATTGAAACGTTACCGTGGTCCCCCTAAATCTGCCTGTTCCACATTTCTAATTAAACTGTTACTCTATACCACTAAACTCACGTTTATTTTATTTCTAATTAAATTGTTGTTGCAATCCTCAAAATCCCCTGTCCTTTATATCTATGTAACAGTTACACTGTGAGCGAGGAGGTAAAAGGGCAGATGCTATACATCCTGTGATTGCTTGGGAAGGTGCCATGGGAAAGGGTGAGATGTCAGGGGTGCTGGACAATGAGACCAGGAGGTCACGGCGAGAATGGTGCCTTCTGAATGCTGAGAGGGAGTGGACATGTTCGGTAATAGCATCACCATTGATGTGTCGGAAACGATGGGTGATAAGCCTGTAGATCAAGAGGCTGATGGTGTGGAAAAGGAGGACAATGGGAACCCCATCCCGCTTCTGGGGGGGAAGGGAAGGGGTGAGGGTTGAACTGCGGGAAATGGGTGGACACTGATGAAGGAACTGTCAACCAAAGTGGAATAGGGGGAAGGGAATGCTCAGTTGACGGAAAATGAAGCATATTAAAAGTGCTGCTGTGGAAGGTGGCATCATCTAAACAGATGTGATGCAGATGGAAAAACTGGGAGCATGGAATGGAGTCCTTACAGATGACAGAGTGTGAGGAGGTGTAGTCAAGGTAGCTGTGGGAGTAGGTGGGCTCATAATGAGCATTACTACACAGCCTATCCCCAGAAATGGAGACCGAGAAGTCGAGAAATGGAAGGGAAATGTGATGGTGCAAAGGTGAGAGAAGGGTGGAAATTGGAACTGAAGTTGATGAAGTTTTCCATTTCGGGAAGAGAACAGGAACGTCACTGATACAGTCATCAATGTACCGAAAAAGGAGTTGGGGGAGTGAGCCTGAGTAGGACTAGAACAAGGAATGTTCAACATACCTCACAAAAAGACACGCATAACTAGGTCCCATACAGGTACCCATAGCAACACCTTTAAATTCGAGGAAGCGAGTAGAATTGAAGGAAAAGTTATTCAATGTGAGAACAAGTTCAGCCAGGAGGAGGAGGGTGGCGTTGGATGAGGGCTGTTTGGGCCTCTGTTCAAGGAGGAAACCGAGTGGTCCCAAGCCGTCCTTGTGGGAGATGGAGGTGTAGAGAGACTGGACTTCCAAAAGGAAGAGTTACATCCAGGAAGTATGAAATTTGTGCAATGGTGTAGGCCATCAGAAGAATCACGGATGTAAGTTGGAAGAGACTGGACAAGGGGAGAAATATAGAGTCAAGCGAAAAAGAAATACATTCAGTGGGGCAGAAATATATACAGTGGGGTTCACCAGCGATTGTTGTTGGGACCCCTGCTTTTTTGATACAGATTTAAGGCCTAGATTGGGTACACAGTGTACAGCTTCAAAATATGTGGATGAAATAAAACGTTGAATTAGTGCCAATTGTGAGGATGATAGTGATAAACTTCAAAAGGATATCGGGTGGTGGAATGGGTGAACAAGTGGCAGATGAAAGTTAATGCAGAAAAGTGTGAAGTGATTCATTTTGGTACAAAGAATGAGGAGAGACAATATAAATTAAAGGATAGAATTATAACGGGGTGTCAGACCAGACGGACCTTGGGGATAAATATTGAAGGTTGCAGGGCAAGTTGAGAAAGCATATGTGATCCTGGGCTTTATAAATAGGGGCATACAGTATAAAAAAGCAAAGAGGTTGTGATAAACATGAAGAAACACTTGTTTGGAGTCACCTGGAGTATTGTGTCCAATTCTGGACAGCGCATTTTTGGAAAGATATTAAGGCATTGGAGAAGGCGCAAAAACAATTCACGAGAATGATTCCAGGGATGAGGAAGTTCTGTGACGTATAAAAGTTGGAGATGCTGCGTCTGTTCTCTGTGAAAAGAAGATTAAGAGGAAAGTTGATCGAAAGTTGTTCGAAATCATGAGATATCTGGACAGATTAGATAGGGAGAATGTGTCCCCACTGGCCGAATGATCCAGAACCAGAGGGCACGGATTTAAGATGATTGGCAAAAGGAGCTACTGTGGCATGAGGAAAAACATTTATCCACCGCGAGTGGTTAGGATCTGGAATGAACTGCCTGAGATTGTGGTGGAGGCAAATTCAATCGAGGCCTTCAAAAGAGAACTGGATAGTTATCTGAAGAGAAAAATAATAAGTGGCTACAGGGAAAAGATGGGGAGTGGGACTTATGTTATTCGCTCTTGCAGAGAGCCAGCACGGACCTGACGGGTCAAATGGCCTCCTCTGCTGTAACCTTTCTTTGATTCTTTGATTTTATATTCAAGAGCATTCAGGTACATCTGAATGCAAATATTTTCCAGTCCTTTGCCATTCAAACATTAATCTGTCTTATTTAAAATTATTTGTCTTATCAAACTGGATAACCGTACACTTTGCCACATTATATTACATCTATCATGTTCTTGCCCACTCAACAACTCTGTCTACATTCCTTTGCAGCCTCTTTGCATCCTCCTCACTGCTTACTTTCCCACCCAACTTTGTATTGTCAGCACACTTGTGTACCTTACACTCAGACCTTTCATCCAAGTCATCGGTATAGATTGCAAATAGCTGAGGCTCAAATACTGATCCTTGCAGTGCCCCACTAAATACAACCTGCCAACACATAAAGTCCTGTTTATTGCTCCTTTCTTTTTTGTAGATTAACGAATTCTAAATCCATGCTCATATAATACGTCCATTCCCATGGGTCCTAATTTTGTGCAATAAACTCATGTATGGCACCTTATGGATTGATTCTTGCAAATATATAAAAACTACATCTGCTGCTTCCCTGTAAACCATCTTAGGAGTTACATCCTCAAAAAATTCAAACAGGTTTTCAAACGCAATTTCCATTTCATTAATCCGTGTTGACTCTGCATAATCATATTATGATTTCCCAAAATCCCTGTTACCACATTCCTTCAAGTAGATTCCAGCATTTTTCCTATGACTGATATCAGGCTAACTAGTTCCCCATTTTCTCTCTTCTATTTTTTTCAACTAACCAGAATGTCTTTGTTATTATTTAGTCCTTGGCAATTGTCTAGAATCTAGAATTATGATTCCACCAGACTTGACTTCCAATGTTATTCTATCCGATCTCCCATCTTCCACTCTCCATACAATTGGAATTACAGTTCTGGCCAGGTGGTCAGGGGTATGAGTGGTTTGCACAGTTCACTTCCCAACTGACCGCAATCGTGTTTTATTTAAAATAATGAATTAGTCCCTGAGTGTTTTACTCGCCAACTAAACAGAGAGTGATAGGTTTTCTTGTAAGTTTTAAACAGAAGTTTAAGTATTTAATGAGCAACATTCATTCCCCGAAATAGTTGCAATAACATTCACGCAAGCATTCACTCTCACATGCGCTCTTGAGAGAAGATATACAGAACATCAAGGGTGAGTTTCAAGGTGTGGTAGCTACGTGTGGTTTATGGTAAACCTGCTGAATCTTCTAAGTAGAACAGACTCATTTAAAAATGTAGGCCTGGCTTGTTTGTTGTCTTGACTTGCTGAGGTGTTGTTCATTTCTGGTGATTAGGATTTCAGATTGATTGTGATGGGTCACTTTCAGTTCTCTGCTGCACCAAGTTGAAGTATAGAATTCACAGCAGGGTTCCTTCTTTGTTTTGGTTATATCATTTCACAGCCCCCTGGCTCGACTACCTTCTGTGATGTTGCTTTGATCTCCCCTCGCTCTCTGTCCAGAGAACTACCTTTTAAGATAAATCCTCTCACGTTAGCTTCCGTCAGGAGTTGCATGGCCTTCTCCCATGTTGTGACCACACAATGCACCAGGATGTAGAAATCATGGCCATCAATTAATGTGTGCTTGGGTAAAATTCAGGGGCAACTTCACAGCGTTTGTGATTCAGAAGTATCCATTCAATTCAGGAATATCCCTTGATGTTTCAGGAATGGTGTAGTAGACATTTCTTAGCCCGAAATGTATCTTTTTTTCCTTAACAGGAAGTAAGGCAATGTTTGAATACAGAGGCCAGGTCGGCTGATCACCAGCGGCTGTTTTTGCAACATTGCCCCACATTTTTCAAAAGGTAAAGTCAATTATAAAATAGTCCACCTCGAATAAAGTTCGTATCTTAAAAGTAACAATATAATATCTCTCTACTGGACATGATATTACCAAAAGTTGCTGCTTAGAAAGTAACCGGCATGAAGTCCCATTCACGCATCACTCCTGTACCCATTGAACTGCATTGGCTCTCAGCACAGCAACGTATAGATTTAAAAATCCATCCTCGTGTTTAAATCCCTGCAAGACATAGACCCTGCAGACCTCTGTGACATTATGCAGTCCAATAAACTTCAGAGAAGTCCGATCTCTTGTGCATGAGAAAATTTCTTTGCCCCGCCATGGGAAGCTTGACCTTCAGCTGTGCATTCTCCAACCTCTGAAATTCCTCCCTAAAGCGTTCTACCTCATTCGCCTTTGGTAAATTCTCCTTAAAACCTATGGCTTTGTCCATTCTTTTGGTCAACTGACCTAATATCACTTTCTTTGGCTCAGTTTCCCTCCCTGCATTTTTTTACGCTCATGTGAAGTGCTTTGCGGCATTTTCTTAAGTTTATGGCGCTACATAGATGAAAGTTGTTGTTGGTGTAATGAACAGCCATTCATGCCAGTCCTCTCGCCTATATGAATCTAGAAGAGCTAGTGAATTTACAGTGACCAATGGGGTTGGACTTGCAGTATTAACTCTTTTGCAATGAACAGCTCTCATTGGCACGTCCCAACAGCCACATGCTTCTCACTTGTTCCGTCAATTTACAGTGATCAGTGGAGTTGGGCTGTACTGATTCCACTAGTGGTATTCAAGCAATGAGGAGGATAGGAACAGACTTTAAGAGAACAAAGACACTGGTGAAATGCCAGACACATGACAGAAGAAACCTAATATAGAGATGCGTGAAGTAATACATTTTAGTAGAAATTACAAGGGGAGACAATATGATCAGAATGGTACGGCTTTAAAGGTGTTACAGAGTCAGAGATTTCAGGAGGCGTATGTATATTAAAAGATTACAGGATAACTTAGCAAGGCTGTTACAAAACATATAGGATCATTCGCTTTATTAACAGAGGAATAGAGTGCACAACCAAGGAAATTATGTTAATCACTTATAAAATTCTGGTTCGGCTTCAGCTTGAATATTGTATTAAATTCTGGACATCACTCTTTAGGGAGAATGTCAAGGCCTTAGATGAGGTGCAGAAGAGAATTACTAGAATGGCACCAGCGATGAGGGTCTATCAACATCCTAGGGGTTTGGGGACACTATCCAGGACAAAACAACCTGCTTTATTGGCACCCCATCCACAACCATTCACTCCCTCCACCATCGACGCACAGTGGCAGCAGTGTGGACCATCTACAAGATGCACTGCAGCAAAACTCCAAGGATCCTTAGACAGCACCTTCCAGACCCGCGACCTCTTCCTACCAGAAGGACAAGGGCAGAAAATGCATGGGAACACCACCACCTGCAAGTTCCCCTTCAAGTCACACACCATCCTGTCTTGAAACTATATTGCCGTTCCTTCACTGTCACTGGGTCAAAATCCTTGAACTCCCTTCCGAGCAGCACTGTGGGAATACCTACCTCACATGGACTACAGCAGTTCAAGAAGGCAGCTCACCACCACCTTCTCAAGGGCAATTAGGGATGGGCAATAAATGCTGGCCAAGCCAGTGAGAAGGCTGAGGGGAGATATGATTGAGATGTATAAAATTGTGAGAGGCCCGAACAGAGTGCATGTTAAGGGCCCATCTATCTTAGCAGAGAGGTCAGTGACTAACGGGTATAGATTTAACGTGATTGATAGAAACATTGGAGGTGAGACGAGGCAAACAAGTTTCACCCTGAGGGTGGTGGAGGTCTGGAACTCACTGCCTGAATGGGTAGTAGAGTTAGAAACCCCCAATTCATTTTAAAGGTGTCTGGATATACACCTCAAGTACCATAACCTGCCGGGCTATGGCCCAAATGTTGGAAGGTTGGATTAGGCTGGGTGTCTCATTTTGCAGCCAACGAAGACATGATTGCCCAAGGGGCCTCTTTCTGTTCCCTAAATGTTTGTGATTCGATGCGTCTGACTCAGGAGCTTCAACAGGATTCTTTCGTTAAATGACCAGAGAGTGAATTCTGGGAGCATCTCAGAGAAATCCATTTTGCTGCAGAATAAACACAGAGCAAAATAAAATGTCTCTACTGGCAGAGAAACAATAAGATGTTGGCAGCAAATGAAGGCATTGCCACGTCTTTGTGAAGAAATTAAAAGTAAAATATTTGCTCCCCAAAGTTGGAAGAGGGATTATGTGTGAGGTTATTGCTCTCGCTGTTCCATGCTGCATCCTTTCTCCCTGCACCGTTATCACAGGACATTTTCACGTTGCTCTGGCTCTCGGGCTGGTGTGGCACAGCCTTGCCTGTGCCTTTTGCCTTTTATTCTCTGATCTGTCAGTAAATCCTTAATGAAGATCTATTGGAGGATAAATCTAGGGCGAACAACCCGGGTAATTCCATTTGTAATAGTCGGTATTTCAGGTGTTGCAGCTATAAAGCTGGGAGTTGGATCTTGAGGTGAAGCTGCTGGTCGGCAGTGAGATGAGCGATCTCCTGTCCCAGCTCCTTCCTCTTGGGACTCCCTCGATGCTCTAAGCCGAGTATCCCGGGGTTCAATACGTTTCAATGAAAATCAAGTTTCTAAAGCAGGCTGGTCATCTGAATACTCCAAGTGAAGGAATGGAATAGGACTCTGGGTCTATTTTGCGGGAATGGTGAAGTTGGACCATGATTCACTGGGTCGGCCTGGTCCATTCATTTCAGGATATTTCCAAGAATATCAAGAACAGCGGTCAAAAGTTCAAACAGAGCAACGTGCATTTATATCACATCGTTAACACAATGAAATGGTCAAAGGGGCTTCACTGAAGCCTAATAAGACAAGTATCGACACGGTGTCAAAGAGCATTCTTTGTTGGAGGTGAGACCAGTGGTAGAGGAGGAACTGAGTTTACAGAGATTAATTTGCTCCTGCAATTGTGTGTTACATTTCAGAATGATGCTGGAATAGTGAGCAGGTTTGGCGGAGGAGAACAGGGCCTGGTGCTGTTTGATGCTGTTCAGCCAGGTCTGCCGATGGATGGTTGAAGCAGTTGTTGACTACATACCTTTATGTGTTTTAGGCTTGGAATGATAAAGGCAAAGTTAGGGCAGGGTTAGCAGAAGGAACATTAGTAGGAGAGAGTAAGGAATTTACTGCAGTCTACATTGTCAAAGGGGCCGCGGCATATTGACAGCAACAGATGGATTACAGAATTGTTTCAGTGCAGAAGGAGGCCATTCGGCCAACCGGCTGGCTGAATGAGCATTTCACCGAGTGCCACTCCCCACCTTCTCCCCGTAAGCCTACACATTCTTCCTTTTCATAGAACAGTGGAATTACCTTTTGAATGCTTCAGTGGAACCTACCTTCACAACACTTTCAGGCAGTGCATTCCAGACCTTAACCACTCGCTGCGTGAACAAGTTTTTCCTCATTTGGCTTCTGCTTCTTTTACCAATTATTTTAAATCTGTGCCCTCTTATTCTTGAACCTTTCATGAGTTTTTCGCTGTCTGCTCTGTCCAGACCCCTCATGATTTTGAATACCTGTAACAAAATTCCTCTCAACCTTCTCTTCTCCAAGATAAAAAACAGTTCCAACTTCTCCAATCTACCTTCATAACTGAAGTTCCGCATCCCTGGAACCATTCTGGTGAATCTTTTCTGCACTTCTCTAAAGCCTTCACATCTTTCTTAAAGCGTGGAACCCAGAATTGGATGCAATATGCCAGCTGAGGCTGAACTAGTGTCTTGTACAAGTTCAACATAACCTCCTTGCTCTTGTACCCTCTGCCTCTGTTAATAAAGCCTAGGATACTGCATGCTTTATGAACCACTTTCTCAATCTGTCCAGCCACCTTCAATGAACTAACACACATACACATCCAGAGCCCTCTGCTGCTGCACCCCATTTAGCATTGTATCCTTTATTTTGTGTCGCCTCTCCATACCCTTCCTAACAAAATGTGTCAATTCACATTTCTCTGCATTGAGCTTCATCTGCCACCTGTCTGCCCATTCCACCAATTTGTCTATGACCTTTTGAAGTTTTACACTTTCGTCTTTACAGTTCACAATGCTTCCACGGTTCATATCATCCATCAACTTTGAAATTGTGCCCTGTACACCAAAGTCTAGGTCATTAATATTTCAGGGCCCCAACACTGATCGCTGGGAACTCCACTGTAAACCTTCCTACAGCCCAAAAACATCAATTACCCACTGCTCTTTGTTTTCTATCACTCAGTCAATTCCATATCAATGTTGCTGCTGTCCAGTTTATTCCATGAGCTACAATTTCCCTCATAAGTCTGTTATGTGACACTGTATCAAATGCCTTTTGGAAGACCATGTAGACCACATCAGCTACATTATCATTATCAACCCTCTCTGTTATCTCTTTAAAATACTCCAGCAAGTTCGTTAGATAAGTTTTCCCTTACGAAATCCATGCTGACTTTCTTCAATTAACTCAAATTTGTCCATGTGACTATTAATTTTGTCCGAACTATTCTTTCTAGAATTTTATTCACCACCGAAGTTAAACTGACTTGCCTGTAGGTGTTGTATCTTTACACCTTCTTTTTGAATAAGGGTCTACCGTTTGCAATTCTCCAATCCTCTGTCACTACCCCCGAGTCTAAAGAAGACTGGCAAATTATGTCCAATGCCTCAATGGCTAAAGGGTTGGCAGCTGAAAGTGTAATTATGTATTACCTCAGCTGGAGTTTATTTCAGCAGAAAAGGAGATGAGGAGTGTGAGTATAAAAGACACCTGGAATGATCAGAGATGACCTTGACTGTTGTCAAGGCAATAGGATTAGACAGGCCAGTGAGACGGCCAGCACTGGGCTGATCGTGAATATGTTTTAAGAAGTTTATTATGAGAAACGTTCAGAGACTTCAGGAGGACAGTTTAAATAAAATCACCATAACTAACATTATAGTAGGATCAGCAAAGCTTATGTCAGAGTTCAGTCATCATCGTTAATGTTCGAGTATGACCATGACCAGCAATGATAGAGTGCAGTCAACACCAGTAATACTGGAGTACGGTCATCACCAGTAATAATGGAGTACAGTGATCACCAGTGATGGAGTACAGTTATCAGCAGTATTGTGTACAGTTATCACCAGTAAAGATGGAGTACAGTGATCACCAGTGATGGAGTACAGTCATCAGCAGTAATGATTGAGTACAGTCATCACCAGTAATTATGGAGTACAGTGATCACCAGTGATAGAATACTGTCATCAGCAGTAGTGATGGAGTACGATCATCACCAGTAATGTTAGGGTATGACCATCAACAGTAATGATGAAGTACAGTCATTACCAATAGTGATGAAGTACGGTCTTCACCATTAATATTGGAGTACAGTCATCATCAGTACTGATGGAGTGCAGTCATCACCATTAATATTGGAGTACGGTCATCACCAGTGATGATCGAGTACAGTCATCACCAATAATGATGGAGTAAAGTCATCACCAATAATGATGGAGTACGGTCATCAGATGGCTCCTGGGCTGGAAGCTCCCTAGGAAGCTCCCTTGCTGTTCAACTCTATCCATGGCCATCTGCTCCCATCCCTAACGTTTTCTCCCCCAATCTGCCCTCTTAAACTGTTTAAATTCCCCTGGCTCTTTAAATCAGTTCATTTTAGCCCTATCTAAAAGTTAACAGTTAGTTTAGTGTATGTTACCTGGGCCCACTGCCCTCCCCCAGCCACACCTGCTCTTTGTTTTCTCAATGAAATTGATCCGGATGAAACTGACGAGAACAGCTGCCGATACTTTAATCTCCGATCCTGCTGTCTTCACAGTCCAGAGTGTCTGCAACCACGGCATGCGGTAAGTCCATTGAGGTGAAGAAGGAGCTGCGGGACCCGAGAGAAGTCCTGGGAAAAGGTGCCCCGAACACCCAAAACATCCACGAACGGCCCCCCCGGCCGCAACTTCAAAGCGCCCGCGGGAGATGGCTCGGAGAGCATCTGCAGCGCACTGTCGGCAATGCTGCATGCCTTTATTTAAACCACTGCAAAAAAAAACCCTTAACAAATGTAATCACCTCTAAGTCTGCCAAATGATGCTTCACCTCCCGAAGGACGTGGATGAGCTTTCCGGACGTCGATGGTGGGCACTGAGGAAATGGCTTATTACCTGCACCAGATTCCACCCCCCCTCCCCCCCTTTACCCCCCTTCCACCCCCCCACCCCCGTCCCCTTCCCTGCTCCACCCTCTCAGCTCACCCCCTCACAACCCCGTCCCAGCCCGCCACCCCCCTCGCACCATCTTCACCCCGCACCCCCTTCCCCTGCACCCCCCCCACCCCCTCCCTCTACCCCTCCCCCTTGCATCCCCTCCTCCCACCGGCACCATCCTACACCTGTGTAGGGGCCCCAACAACCCCACTGCCTTGTGGGCGTCTCGGGAGAGACCAAGGCTAAGGGAGTAAACCCTAACAGAAAATCCGGAGCGGAACCCCGTGGGCGGTCATGTGTCACCTTTGGCATGTTTCCGGCAGTTCCTGCAGCCATACTGGTGCCAAACGTCGTGTCCTGCACTCCTTTGGACCCCACCAGAAAGGCCGAGGGGGGGGGTTTTGACGACTGGGCAACTCTCAACCTCCATAAATTTGCCCAGGCATGCGCCATGGAGAGGTCACTCCATAGTTGCCTCACAGCGACTGAAACAACACGGAAGGCAGCAGTTACGGGTTATAAGTCCAGATAAATTGGCGTAGAAACTGGGCGCCACGGGTTGCCTTTGTCGGTGGGAGAGGTCATTGCACCTCACTGGACAGCTACCGCCCGCCTCAAACCGGGCAGCCCCCGGACAATAAGGTTCTGTCCCGCCACAGTCTGCCTGCTTCAATGGGTGCTTGGAGCTCAGGGTCATTGCCCGAAAGGTGGACTGATACACCGCACCAAACAACATGAAAAAAGGAAAGAAGGTACCAGCCCTTCGCTTTGCAAGCTGGAACGGCAGAACTATGTGTCCTGGCCTGTCGGAAGACCTTACACAAATCAACGATTCTCGGAAGACCGCCATCATTAACAACGAGCTCAGTAGACTCAATGTGGACATTGCAGCACTTCAGGAGACTCGCCTCCCCGCGAGTGGCTCTCTAGCAGAGCAAGACTACACCTTCTTCTGGCAGGGCAGGGATCCTGAAGAACCAAGACAGCATGGAGTGGGCTTCGCCATCAGAAACTCCTTGCTCAGCATGATAGAGCCTCCCTCAAATGGCTCGGAACGCATACTGTCCATCCGACTGCTCACCACCTCTGGTCCAGTACACCTACTCAGCATCTATGCTCCAACACTCTGTTCCGCACCTGAAGCTAAAGACCAGTTCTATGAACAACTCCATAACATCATTAGCAGCATCCCCAACACCGAACACCTATTCCTGCTGGGGGACTTTAATGCCAGGGTTGGGGCCGACCATGACTCATGGCCCTCCTGCCTTGGGCGCTATGGCGTTGGAAGGATGAATGAGAACGGGCAGAGACTGCTTGAGTTGTGTACCTATCATAACCTCTGCATCACCAACTCGTTCTTTCACACTAAACCCTGTCACCAGGTTTCATGGAGGCACCCAAGATCACGTCGTTGGCACCAGCTAGACCTCATTGTCACAAGGCGAGCCGCCTTAAACAGTGTTCAAATCACACGCAGCTTCCACAGTGCGGACTGCGACACCGACCACTCCCTGGTGTGCAGCAAGGTTAGACTCAGACCAAAGAAGTTGCATCATTCCAAGCAGAAGGGCCACCCGCGCATCAACACGAGCAGAATTTCTCACCCACAGCTGTTACAAAAATTTCTAAATTCACTTGTAACAGCCCTTCAAAACACTCCCACAGGGGATGCTGAGACCAAGTGGGCCCACATCAGAGACGCCATCTATGAGTCGGCTTTGACCACCTACGGCAAAAGAGCGAAGAGAAATGCAGACTGGTTTCAATCTCATAATGAAGAGCTGGAACCTGTCATAGCCGCTAAGCGCATTGCACTTTTGAACTACAAGAAAGCCCCCAGCGATTTAACATCCGCAGCACTTAAAGCAGCCAGCAGTACTGCACAAAGAACAGCTAGGCGTTGCGCAAACGACTACTGGCAACACCTATGCAGTCATATTCAGCTGGCCTCAGACACCGGAAACATCAGAGGAATGTATGATGGCATAAAGAGAGCTCTTGGGCCAACCATCAAGAAGATCACCCCCCTCAAATCTAAAGCGGGGGACATAATCACTGACCAACGCAAACAGATGGACCGCTGGGTTGAGCACTACCTAGAACTGTACTCCAGGGAGAATGCTGTCACTGAGACTGCCCTCAATGCAGCCCAGCCTCTACCAGGCATGGATCAGCTGGACATACAGCCAACCAAATCGGAACTCAGTGATGCCATTGATTCCCTAGCCAGCGGAAAAGCCCCTGGGAAGGACAGCATTACCCCTGAAATAATCAAGAGTGCCAAGCCTGCTATACTCTCAGCACTACATGAACTGCTATGCCTGTGCTGGGACGAGGGAGCAGTACCCCAGGACATGCGCGATGCCAACATCATCACCCTCTATAAAAACAAAGGTGACCGCGGTGACTGCAACAACTACCGTGGAATCTCCCTGCTCAGCATAGTGGGGAAAGTCTTTGCTCGAGTCGCTCTGAACAGGCTCCAGAAGCTGGCCGAGCGCGTCTACCCTGAGGCACAGTGTGGCTTTCGTGCAGAGAGATCGACTATTGACATGCTGTTCTCCCTTCGTCAGATACAGGAGAAATGCCGTGAACAACAGATGCCCCTCTACATTGCTTTCATTGATCTCACCAAAGCCTTTGACCTCGTCAGCAGACGTGGTCTCTTCAGCCTACTAGAAAAGATCGGATGTCCACCAAAGCTACTAAGTATCATCACCTCATTCCATGACAATATGAAAGGCACAATTCAACATGGTGGCTCCTCATCAGAGCCCTTTCCTATCCTGAGTGGTGTGAAACAGGGCTGTGTTCTCGCACCCACACTGTTTGGGATTTTCTTCTCCCTGCTGCTTTCACATGCGTTCAAATCCTCTGAAGAAGGAATTTTCCTCCACACAAGATCAGGGGGCAGGTTGTTCAACCTTGCCCGTCTAAGAGCGAAGTCCAAAGTACGGAAAGTCCTCATCAGAGAACTCCTCTTTGCTGACGATGCTGCTTTAACATCTCACACTGAAGAATGCCTGCAGAGTCTCATCGACAGGTTTGCGTCTGCCTGCAATGAATTTGGCCTAACCATCAGCCTCAAGAAAACGAACATCATGGGGCAGGATGTCAGAAATGCTCCATCCATCAATATTGGCGACCACGCTCTGGAAGTGGTTCAAGAGTTCACCTACCTAGGCTCAACTATCACCAGTAACCTGTCTCTAGATGCAGAAATCAACAAGGGCATGGGTAAGGCTTCCACTGCTATGTTCAGACTGGCCAAGAGAGTGTGGGAAAATGGCGCACTGACACGGAACACAAAAGTCCGAGTGTATCAGGCCTGTGTCCTCAGTACCTTGCTCTACGGCAGCGAGGCCTGGACAACGTATGCCAGCCAAGAGCGACGTCTCAATTCATTCCATCTTCGCTGCCTTCGGAGAATACTTGGCATCAGGTGGCAGGACTATATCTCCAACACAGAAGTCCTTGAAGCGGCCAACATCCCCAGCTTATACACACTACTGAGTCAGCGGCGCTTGAGATGGCTTGGCCATGTGAGCCGCATGGAAGATGGCAGGATCCCCAAAGACACATTGTACAGCGAGCTCGCCACTGGTATCAGACCCACCGGCCGTCCATGTCTCCGTTATAAAGACGTCTGCAAACGCGACATGAAATCGTGTGACATTGATCACAAGTCGTGGGAGTCAGTTGCCAGCATTCGCCAGAGCTGGCGGGCAGCCATAAAGACAGGGCTAAATTGTGGCGAGTCGAAGAGACTTAGTAGTTGGCAGGAAAAAAGACAGAGGCGCAAGGGGAGAGCCAACTGTGCAACAGCCCCAACAAACAAAATTCTCTGCAGCACCTGTGGAAGAGCCTGTCACTCCAGAATTGGCCTTTATAGCCACTCCAGGCGCTGCTTCACAAACCACTGACCACCTCCAGGCGCGTATCCATTGTCTCTCGAGATAAGGAGGCCCAAAAAGAACGGTCATCACCATTAATATTGGAGTACAATCATCACCAGTGATGATCGAGTACAGTCGTCAGCAGCAGTGATTGAGTACAGTCATTACCAGTAATGATGAAGTACAGTGGTCACCAGTGATGGAGTACAGTCATCACCAGTAATGATGGAGTATGGTCATCACCATTAATGTTAGAGTATGACCATCAACAGTAATGATGGAGTAAAGTCATCACCAATAGTGATGAAGTACGGTCATCACCACTAATGATGGAGTACAGCCAGCACCATTAATGTTAGAGTTATGACCATCACCAGTTGTGATGGAGTACAGTGATCACCAGTAATGATGGAGTACAGTCATCACCAGTAGTGATGGAGTACAGTCATCATCAGTAGTGATGGAGAACAGTCATCACCATTAATGTTAGAGTTATGACCATCACCAGTAGTGATGGAGTACAGTCATCAGCAGTAGTGATGGAGTACAGTCATCACCATTAATATTGGAGTACGGTCATCATCAATAATGATGATAATAGCAGGGTCTCACCAGTAGTGTTACAGAAGGGTTACGGACAATAATTCCTGCAGTAGGTCAATCACTAGCAATGTTAGAATCGAGTCACCACCAGTAATGTCAGACGAGGTTCACCACCAGCAATGTTACAGTAATGCCCGCCAGCAGTCATGTTAGAGTGGGAATATCACAAGTAACGTTACAGGAGGGTCTCACCAGTAATGATAGTGTAGTGTTCGCACCAGTATTTTTACAGTAGGTACAGAACCAGTTGTGTTGGAGTTGGATTATCACCAGTAATGTTACATTTGGTCTCACTGATCGTGCAGTGTTACCACCAGTAATATTGCAGTAGATCCATCACCAGTTAAGTTAGAGTCGGGTTACCGCCAGTAATGTTATAGTAGGTCCAGCGCCAGTTATGTTAGAGTGGGGTTATCACATGTAATGTTACACTACGGTCCACCAGTAATGATCGATTCATGTTACCACCAGTAATGATACAGCAGGTCCATCATCAGCTCTGTTAGAGTGGGGTTATCACCAGTAATATTACAGTAGGTTCGCACCGATAATGATAAAGTAGTGTCACCACCAGTACTCCGTCAGCAAGCACATCACCAGTGCTATTAGAGCAGCGTCAGCACACAGAATGTTACAGTATGCATAGAATCAACAGAAGTAAAGTTCGTCAGTAGTAATGTTCGAGTCAGGTTATCTCACGCAATGTTAGAGTATGGTCAGCGCTAGCAATATGACAACATTATTCATGTTACTGTAGCATAGCATTCAGTAATGTTAGAATAGTAGTACCACCAGCAATATTAGAGTGGAGTGATCACCAATACTGTAAAGGAGTAATGCTAGCGTAGAGTGTCAAACATCAATATTAAAGAAGAGTGTTCGAGTAGGATCACAAGCCTTATTATGGAACAGGGGCACCACCAGCAGTATTTTAGTAGGGTTATCTGAGGTAATGTTGGAATAGGGTCCTCACAAATAATTCTACTGTACAGTCATCACTAATTATTTAAGAGTTAGATCAGCAACAATAATGATAGACTAACACCATCACAAGTAATGTTAGAGTTGCTTTATCACCTTTAATGTTAGACTGGAATGCTTATCAGTAATGTTAGAGTAAGCTTACTACCAACAATGATAGAAAGTGTCTTCTCTAGTAATGTTAACTGAGGTCACCGCCAAGAAGGTTAGAGTCGGCTTACCACTAGGAATGGTAGGTTGGATCGGACCAGTAATTATAGCGGATGGTCATCACAAGTAATAATACAGTAGAATTAACAAACAACAACGTTAGAGACGTGGCACAAATTGTAATGTCCGAACAGAAGCAACACCAGGAATGTTAGAACAGAACCACGACCAGAAACGTTATGGTAGGGTTGCCATAGTGATATTGCAATCTGGTCTTCATCAGTAATGTTAGGATACAGTCATCACCAGTACTGATAAAGTAGTTTCATCTCCTGTAATGATGGAATGGCGCCCTCACAAGTACTGTTCGAGTAGTATTATCATCAGTAATATTATATGCAATCCACAGCAATAATGTTAGTGTATGGTCATCACCAACAGGTTGCAGAAGGGTCCTTCTTAGTAATGATACCGTACGGTTACCAGTAGTGTTGCAACAGGTCCATCACCAGTAATATTACAGTAGTGTCCCAACAGTCATGATCGAGTAGTTTTACGATCAGTCATGTAATAGCAGGTTATAACAAGAAATATTACAATACCTATCACGCCAAGCAATGTTTGAGTAAAATCAGCACCAAAAATATTCATGTTTCGTGATCACTGGTAGTGTTAGAGTACGTTCACTACACCCAATATTAGATAAGTGTCACCAGGAGCAATATTACTGTCGGGTCACCACCAGCAATGTTAGAGTAGGATCAACAGCATTTCTATTCATGTAAGGTAACCAGCAGGAAAGGTAGAGTAAGATCACCAGAATTTTAGTGTAGGGGCCTCACCAGTAATGGTACAGTAGTGTTGCCAGTAATATTAGATTAATGTCACCACCAAGAACGTTATAATAAAGTCAACGCAAGCAACGTTAAAGTGGGTTTGTAACCACTAAGGTTAGTTTATAATCCTCACTAATAAAGTTAAAGCAGGGTTACAGTTTGTAATGTTAGAATAATATAACAACCAATCACGCACGAGTAAAATCCTCACCAGCAGAATACAGAACCAACATGGATTTATTAAAAGGGAAATCTAGTTTAAAAAAGCTGTTGGAGTTCTATGAGGAATTTTATGAGAAACAGATAAAGGTGAAGCAGTGGGTGTGGTGTATTTAGATTTTCAGGAGGCTTTTGATATGGCCCCACACAAGAGGTTAATCAACAAAATTTGAGCACATGGGGTTGGGGTAATATACTGGTATGGATTGAGAATTGGTGAACAGACAAAATACAGACAGCAGGAATAAATAGGTCATTCTCAGCATTGCAGGCTGTTACTAGTGAGGTACCACAAGATCAGTGCTGGGGCCACAGCTGTTCAAAATCTATACAGATGATTTGGGGACATGGTCTCAGAGTAAGAGGTAGGCCATTTAAGACTGAGATGAGGAAGAATTTCTTAACGCAGAGGGTGGTGAATCTTTCTAATTCTCTGCCCAAGAGTTGCATCATTGAGCATGCTCAAGACCGAAATCGATAGATATCGAGATACTAATGACATCAAGGAATATTGGGATACCGCGGGAAATTGGCTTTGAGGTAGATGATCAGCCAAGATCTAATTGAATGGGGAGCAGGCTCGACTGGTTGAATGGCCTACACCTGCTTCTATGTTCCTAGCAATATTAAAGTACAGCATCCACAGATAATGACACAGTGGCGCAGTGGTTAGCACCGCAGCCTCACAGCTCCAGCGACCCGGGTTCAATTCTGGGTCCTGCCTGTGTGGAGTTTGCAAGCTCTCCCTGTGTCTGCGTGGGTTTCCTCTGGGTGCTCCGGTATCCTCCCACATGCCAAAAGGACTTGCAGGTTGATGGGTAAATTGGCCATTATAAATTGCCCCTAATATAGGTAGGTGATAGGGCAATATCGGGACGTGGGAGGAATATGGAATTAGTGTACGATTAGTATAAATGGGTGGTTGATGGTCGGCACAGACTTGGTGGGCCGAAGGGCCTGTTTCAGTGCTGTTTCTCTAAATAAAAAAAATCAATAATGTTAGAGTTGGATCAACAGCAGTAATGTTTGTGTACAGTCACCAACATTGCTGTTAGAGTTGTCGCCTCACCAATAATTTTACAGTGGGGTTAACACCTATAAAGTTGGACTCGGTTTCTTCCCAGTAATGTTAGAGTTCCCACAAGCAGTGATAAAGTAGTGTCTCCACCATTTACATTTGAGCAGGTCGCCACTAAAATGTTAGTATAAGTTCCTCATCAGTAATATCAGGATAAGATTGCACCAGCAATATTAGAGTAGCATCACCAGCAGTAATCTTCGAGAAGGCTCACCAACATGAACGTTTGTCTCATGTCATCAGCGGCAGAATTCGGGTAGTCAGCATCACTGATGTTACGGTCGGGTCACCACGATTTAAATTCGTGTTATGTCTTCAGAAGTAAAGTTAAAATAGGATGTACCAATAATTTTAGCTTCTGGTAAAAGTTAGAATCCATAAAGATTAGGGCAGAGATAGCGCCAGTATTTTAGAGCAGTGACATCATCAGTGATATTAGAGAAATAACAGCACAAATAATGCGAGAGTAGGATCACCACAGTGATGCTATACTATGGCCGCCAACAATAATGTTCGAATAATTGTCGCATATATTTGCGACAATTTGCGATTAATGGTCGTGTATATTTACCAACAGCAATATTAGAGTCGGGTTAACACAAGTAATTTCAAAGTGTGCACTTCTTCAGCAATGATCCAGTATGCTCCTCACCAGTAATGTTAGAACAGGGTGACTAACGGTAATGTTAGAAGGGGATCACCCCAGTAATGTCAAAGTAGGTTCATCCTCAGTAATGGTAGAATAAGGCCGTTACTGCTAATTATAGAACAGGATTATCTGCAGACATGCTAAAGTACAGTCATCACTAGTGATACTAGAACTGAATCATCACCAGTAAGGTAAGAGAAGCGTCACCAGTGGTGTTAGAACGTAATCACTGTTATCATCACAGTATATAACAATTTAAATTTACAATGGATGTGAATATTTCACTGAATTATTATGGGGCCCCAAGAACCTAACGCAGTGTCAGGAAGGTATGCTACCTTCAGAGTTCAGGGGGCAGACACAGCGCACCTACCAGTTGGGGTAACTTTCCATTATGAATTTCTAGGGCAGGAGTTTCATGGACTGAGCAACACCATCTTTGGCTTTCAGGGCGTACTGAAACGGACAGCAGCTCCTTGTTTGTTCAGTGACTGTAACTAACGTTCCTAATTGTGCAACTTTGCTTACCCAACAGGGCATGAATTTTCTATAAAAGGGTAACGTTAATGATTTCAGCCAAACGGGTGTTGGAAACGTAAAACTGGAAAGAGTTCCAGAATTCACACTAAAAATTTTACCGCCAATGATTCTACTGATAAGGGACATTTACTACTCTATTCTCACAGTCTTGGGTGCTCCTGGTAAGTCGATATATCCTGTTGTCCAATAGCTGTTGACAACATAACTGTTAATGGTTACATAACAGATGCTGTGAATGCCCTCATTGCTGAGTCATATATCTGAAGGGATATGTGGGTGAATATCAATGGGAATCCTACTGGTCTGCGTGGCTGGTGAGTCTCTGTTCTGGTCAGTACTTCCTCGCACGGGGTGATCAGCTGTCTTATCCTGTACTGAGGGAGGGCGATGCTGCTTTCTCGCCCTTCAAACGGTGCATAAATCATGAAAGAATGCTTTATTGACTGGCCATGACAGTTATCTCACTGGTATGGTTGCGTCTTGTCTATTTACAGTTGCTAATTCCTGGGCTTGCAGCTTGCTCCACCTAATAGGGACTTTGAAAGATATTTTGAGAAATAATTGCGGCTGAAGAAGCTGCTTCTCTCCCCTTGGCTACAAAGAGCTTTTGCGGTTAAACTCAGTTCCTGAGCAGTTCCATCGGGCAGATTATGAATAGAAAAAGCACAGACTTTTGAATAAATTGAACGTTCTGTCTGAGCTGAATGTTTTAGTTGAATTCATATCTTTGTAGCAATTATTTTGAAATTGTATTGAATAATACTAAGGGCGGCACAGTGGCTAGCACCACAGCCTCACAGCTCCAGCGACTTGGGTTCGGTTCTGAGTACTGCCTGTGCAGAGTTCACAAGTTCTACCTGTGACCGCGTGGGGTTGCTCCGGTTTCCTCCTACGTGCCAAAGATTTGTGGGTTGGTAGGTAAATTGGCCATTGTAAAAAGGAAATGCCCCTAGTGTAGGTAAATGGTAGGAGAATTGTGGGGATGTGAGAGCGAAAAATGGGATTAATACAGGATCGGTATCAATGGGTGGCTGATGGTCGGCACGGACTCGGTGGCCCGTAGTTGGCCTGTTTCAGTGCTGTATCTCTCTATGATTCTAATTTGATGCCGATCCAGAGATTCCGCTCTCCAAATGAAGAAAGGAATTAAATGGAAATTTCAAACATGTATTGGTCCATGGCGCCGCAATGTTAACTTATAAAAGGGGGTCGGTGTCTTGAATGGGCCAAGTCTCGTGTCAGATGGTTTTAGTGTTCAACACTGCAATGAACTATATATTTGCATTTATGTTCGGGAACCGGTTTGTATATTGACGGTGAAAATTAACAAGTCATCAAACAAGTCAAAGTTTTGCTTTAAGCGGGTTTTCTCCAGAACTACACCATTTCTGCGAGTTTCCCTGGCTTGGCCAGGACCGCACATTATAGGGTAAATGAAGCCTCAAACTAGTATCCGAGGTGATAGTCATTGAGATTAAACTGACAGAGACGTATGACACATGACTGATATAATGTCGTCATATTTATTATACCGCCCAAAGTGCATTGTATCCACACTCAGTCATCAGTGCCTGGGTGTCGGCAGTAGTGGAATTGTTTTCTCTCACCATTAATAAGACTGATTCCGAGTAACCCTCCCCTCACTACTCTGACAATATCTGATTGAGGTATGCTGGAAGGACGGCGGCCTTCCAGTCTCTCTATATTGTGTTTAATGGTTTCTTTCTTTCGAACATCATGTCGTCACAACTCCTCTAAAACATTACAAATCACTGTCCATAACCCTAAGTAGAATAGCATGCCAACTGTTATCGATTGTCCTCTTTATTTAACTCTTCTCCCTCTTTCGTGCAGCAAACCTGTTGACAATAGTGATTCTGTCCGGAGGAAATTGCGGTCTTTCCAAATGTATTTCGCTCTACATGGTGGCCATGGCAACAGCAGATCTAATGGTCATGATCTTCAATGTAATAGTTTATCACATTTTTACATATCACTTCCCACATTCTTTCCTATCCTACACTGCCGTTTGTAAGTTTATTCTGTACATGAATTCTGTCACCCTGCGTATATCAGTGTGGTTTACTGTCTCTTTCACATTTGACCGATTTGTAGCGATATGTTGTGAGAAGTTTAAAACAAAGTATTGCACTGTGAGAACTGCGACCACGGTTGTAACAATGGTCTCTGCCCTGTTATGTTTACAGACACTTCCGTTCTTCTTTGCATATAAGCCTGAACAAATAATAAATAATATTCATTGGGGTTGTCACCCAAGAATGGATTTTTTTTCATCGCCAGCAGGTGTTGCCTATTCCTGGTTGCAAACGGTGTTAATTCCATGGCTTCCTTTTGTTTTGATATTATTGTTTAATTGTTTGACAGTCAAATGTATTTTAGTGGCCAGCAGAGTTCGCAGGGGATTCCGGACTCACATCGATGATAATCAGAGCGATCCTGAGATGGAGAACAGAAGGAAGTCCATTATTTTACTGTTCACAGTATCGGGCAGTTTTATACTGCTGTGGCTGACATCAGCGGTGAGTTTTATAGCTACCAGTCTGGCAATTCTGGAGCCTATCACTCCAGAATTGGCCTTTATAGCCACTCCAGGCGCTGCTTCACAAACCATTGACCACCTCCAGGCGCGTATCCATTGTCTCTCGAGATAAGGAGGCCCAAAAGAAAGAAAGTCTGGCAAACACAGCACATTACAGACGTGACTATGCCGCTCCTGAATACATCGCCACTGAAACTGGATACATGCTCATGAACATGAGTTCATGTACAAACACGTGTATTTATGCAGCTACACAAACTAAATTCAGAGAAAAGCTGAAGAAACTGCTGACAGCTCCTTGGGCATTTATTCTAAAATGGATTTTAAAAATGAAAACTGAAACCAAAGCTTCCTGTTTTAAGTAGCACTCAATTGCAGTCTGTGTTCCATTTTAGAAAAGGCAGACTTTCCGTTAGGACGGAATTTGATTGTTTAGTTAGAATGAACAGGTATCAGAAAAATATTTCTTCCACTTCCTGCCAGGCGATGACTGTCTGCTACTTTCCCGGGGTGAACATCACCATTTCCTGATGAAACAGCGCGCTCCCCGCTCAATATTCAAAGATTTTAGTCACGATTGTGTTTCGGCGGTTTAATAGAAGATGCAGATATTGGAAGCAAACACCAAATTAACAGATGAAGTGTCCTTTAGTCTCGGAACAATAAAGATGGTTCCTTGTTATTTTTCTGTATTCTTGTTGTGAATGTTGCAGGCGCTGACGTTCCCATTCGTCTTCGTCTTCCCCAAGCCCCAATTGACTCCTGCATCAATTAAACAGGCCTGTATCCTGATCAGTTTCTGACCCTTGAGGCAGCATTTCTTTCAATCTCAACTGGGCATCAAAATGTTTTCATGTTTTATCTGGGAAATAGACGGTTGTGCTTGTCCAGTCTTTGCGGAAATTGCAAGCTCAAGGAACAGCATCTCATCTACCGATTAGGCACACGTCAGCCTGCCGGACTAAACATTGAGTTCAATAATTTCAGAGCATGACAGCTCTCCATTTTACTTTCATTTTTAGTTATTTTTTCTTCCTTTTTTATTACATTCCTTTTTACATTTTTTACAATCTTTTTTTTCCATTTATTTCATTTCATTTTAGTTTGTTCAGTTTGCTTACCCACTTTTTTTTCAGGTTTGCACTTGCTGTTGTTCAATATTCAGTGTATTAACACCTAATCTGTGCTCATGCTTTGTCTTTCAACACACCATTAACATATTGTTTGCCTTTGCTCCGTGACCTTTTGGTCAGATATGTGGCCTGGTCCAATCTAGACCTCCTTTGTTATCTCTTGCCCCACCCCCACCTCACTTGCTTATAACCTGTGACTTTTCTAATATTTGTCAGTTCCGAAGAAGGGTCACTGACCCGAAACGTTAACTCTGCTTCTCTTTCCACAGATGCTGCCAGACCTGCTGAGTGGTTCCAGCATTTCTTGTTTTTATTTGCGGAAATTATATTCGGCACTAACAATTACTTCCAATCATTGTAACAGCCCACCTCATCATGCCTTCAATATATTTTAATTTATGGGTCTTTTCAATTTAATATTTAATAATGACGTTGTTTCTACCACCGTTACTTTCATTGCCTCAACCATGACCGTTTAAAGGGGTTTCTCTTGTCCGTTGTCCTAATTCTTTTACATTATTATATTTTCTGTGGCCGTTAATTCTTGATCTTTCAGCTAATGGAACAATCAGCCTCTATCGATCCTGCCCCATCACATCTTGGCCTTAATCACCTGAACACGACTGGCCAAAATATCTCAATATAATATCATTACAAAATCAAATGAAAACCAGGAAAATGCACTCAAGCCAATTAATTGATAGTGTTTTCTTGGAACTAATTGAATCATTACTGATACGAAGCAAAGTGAAAGATTGTTTTCTTTTGCTTATCTCTATCTCTAATAGCAGATAGATAACCAGAAAGTGCAGCTGTAGCCTGCATAAGAAATCTCGTGTTTCTGATTTTGAGATATTGCTGTGTCTGGAGAAGTGACATATTGAGCATGAAAGACAAGTGATATGCATGATGAAGATGCCCTGAAGAACGGGCCCAGAATATGATCATTCACGCTGTACCACCCCGAGATTAAATGGTTAATATGACTCTGGAGAATGAAATGGTATGAAAAACAAATGGATGAGATCTGTGCCCTCCAGTAGAACTAAATAGATAGATGACCCTGATCGGATGTTGATAAAGTTAGCCTGATAAAAAATACGCCAATAAGTGGGGGAGGGATCATTGGCTATGAGGAATGCGTTAATCAGATTTGTTCTGACATTTGATAATGTTCTCATTTGTTGGCTTCTTTTTAGATTGTAGAAATATTATCGTTTAGCCCGTTCTTGTTAAGCAAGGAAGTACAAGTTAATTTAAAACACCACTAGGTTGATGAAGAGGGATGTATGACAAGGAAATGCTTGTAATAAGTATTTAAATTTGTTCAAAGCCTAAGATACAAAGCTCAGAACAGTAACACGTTTCAATCGGTAAAAAAGCAACATTAGTGGCTGAAATTTGTAAGTTTCAAGTCTATGTTTAAATACTGTATGCAGTGCGTGTTCAACAAACCCGTGACATCTCATCACAGTGTTCAGAAACCTTATTGAGAACCTTACATAAACATAATTCTTCCATTGGGAATGCGCTTTGTTTATTAATTGTGAGTAACTTCACCCTTTCCTCGCCATCTTTTAATGTTTCTGATCAACCCGTGGCTCAAAAGCCAAACCCCACACGCGTTCCTTCATCCCTTCAACTGTGGCTCTACCAATCCAAAAAATACCCCCCCGCCCCCCATAAAGCGAGTCTAATAATGGCCATGACACCACCGTCAATTATTGTAAAAACTCATCTGGTTCACTAATGCCCTTTAGGGAAGGAAATCTGCTGTCCTTACCTGATCTGACCTACGTGTGACTCCAGATCCACAGCAAGGGGGTTGACTCTTAAATGCCCTCCGAAATGGCTTAGCAAGCCACTCCATTGTATCTAACTGCTACGACGTCAATAAAGAATGAAACCAGATGGACCAGCCGGCATCGACCTAGGCACCAGAAACGACAACAGCAAACCCAGCCCTGTCGATCCTTCAAAGTCCTCTTTATTAACATTTGATGTCTTGTGCCAAAGTTGGGAGAGCTGTCCCACACACTAGTCAAGCAACATCTGACATATCTATACTCATTGAACCATACCTTACAGACAATGTCCCAGACACCGCTATCAACATCCCTGGATATGGCCTGTCCTACCGGCAGTAAAGACCCAGCAGAGGTAGCGGCACAGTGGTATACAGTCGGGATGGAGTTGCCCTGGGAGTCATCAGCATTGACTCCTGATCCCATGAAATCTCATGGCATCAGGTCAAACATGGGCAAGGTAACCGCCGACTGATTATCACCAACAGCCCTCCCTCAGCTGATGAAGCAGTGCTCCTCCATGTTGAACATCACTTGGAGGAAGCACTGAGGGTGGCAAGGGTGCAGAATGTACTCTGGGTAGGGAACTTCAATGTTCATCATCAAGAGTGGCTCGGTAGCACCACTACTGACCGAGTTGTCCGAGTCCTAAAGGACATAGCTGCTAGACTGGGTATGCGTCAGCCAGTGCGGGAACCAACAAGAGGGAAAAACATACTTGACTTCATCCTCACCAATCTGCCTGCCGCAGATGCACCTGTCCATGAGAGTATTGGTAGGATTGACCACCGCACAGTCCTTGTGGAGACGAAATCCCGCCTTCACATTAAGGATACCCTCCATCGTGTTGTGTGGCACTACCACCATGTTAAATTGAATAGATTTCGAACAGATCGAACAATGCAAAACTAGGCTTCCATGAGGCATTGTGGGCCATCAGCAGCAGCAGGGTAGTACTCAAGCACAACCTCATGGCCCAGCATATCCTCCATTCTGCCATTATCATCAAGCCAGGAGACCAACCCTGGTTCAATGAAGAGTGCAGGAGGGAATGCCAGGAGCAGCACCAGGCATACCTCAAAATGAGGTGTCAACCTGGTGAAGCTACAACCCAGGACTAATTGCGTGCCAAACAGCCTCAGTAGCATGCGACAGACAGAGTTAAGTGATCCCATAACCAACGGATCAGATCTAAGATCTGCAGTCCTGCCACATCCAGCCGTGAATGGTGGTGGACAATTAAACAACTTACTGGAGGAGGTGGCTCCACAAATATCCCCATCCTCAATGATGGGTGAGCCCAGCACATCAGTGCAAAAGTTAAGGCTGAAGTATTTGCAACAATCATTAGCTAGAAGTGCTGAGTTGATGATCCATCTCGGCCTCCTCCTGAAGTCCCCAGCATCACAGATGTCGGAATTGAGCTAATTCGATTCATTCCACGTGAAATCACGAAACGACTGAAGGCACTGGATACTGCAAAGGCTATGGGCCCTGACAGTATTCCGGCAATTGTGCTGAAAACCTGTGCTCCACAACTTGCTATGCCCCTCGCCAAGCTGTTCCAGCACAGCTACAACACTGGCATCTACCCTACAACATGGAAAATTGCCCAGGTATGTCCTGTGCATAAGAAGCAGGACAAATCAAACCCGGCCAATTACCGCCCAATTAGTCTACTCTCAAACATCAGTAAAGTGATGGAAAGTGTCAGTGACAGTGGCATCAAGCGACACTTGCACAGTCATAATCTGCTCGGTGACACTCAGTTTGGATTCCGCCACGGCCACTCAGCTCCAGACCTCATTACAGCCCTGATTGAAACATCGACTGAAGAGTTGAACTCAGGAGGTGAGGTAAAAGCAACTGCCCTAACATCAAGGCAGCATTTGAGTGAGCATGGCATCAAGGAGCCCTAGAAAAACTGGCGTCCATGGGAATCAATGGGAAGATTGTCCGCTGGTTGGATTCAAACCTATTGCAAAGGAAGATGGTTGTGGTTGTTGGTTCAGGACATCACTGCAGGAGTTCCTCAGGGTAGTCTCCCAGGCCCGACATCTTCAGCTGCTTCATCAATGATCTTCCTTCAATCATAAGGTCAGAAGTGGTGTAGTTCGCTAACGATAGCACAATATTCAGCATCATTCGTGACTCCTCAGATACTGAAGCAGTCCGTCCAGAAATACAGCAAGACCTGGACAATATCCAGGCTTAGGCTGATAAGTGGCAAGTAACATTCGTGCCACACAAGTGCCAGGCAATGACCATCTCCAACAAGAGAGAATGTGACCATCACCCCTTGACATTCAATGGCATTATGATCGCTGAATCCCCCACTATCAACGTACTAAGGGTTACCATTGACCAGAAACTGAACTGGAGTAGACATATAAATACCGTGGCTGCAAGAGCAGGTCAGAGGCTAGGAATCCTGCGGCAAATAGCTAACCTACTGTCTCCCCAAAGCCTGTCCACCATCTACAAGGCAAAAGTCAGGAGTGTGGTGGAATACTCTCCGCTTTCCTGGATGGATGCAGCTCCAACAACACTCAAGAAGCTTAACACCATCCAGGAAAGAGCAGCCCACTTGATTGACACCCGATTCACAAACATTCACTCCCTCCACCACCGATGTACATTGGCAGCAGTTTGTACCATCGACAAAATGCACTCTAGCTAAGCACCAAGGCTCCTTAGACATCACCTTCCAAACCTGCGACCTCTACCACCTAGAAAGACAGGGGCTGCAAATGTATCGGAACCTTCAATTTCCCCTCCAAGCCATCCTGACATGGAACTATATTGCCGTTCCTTTACTGTCGCTGGGTCAAAATCATGGAACTCCCTTCATAACAGCACTGTGGGTGCATCTACCCAACATGGACTGCAGCGGTTCAAGAATGCAGCTCACCACCACCTTCTCAAAGGCAATTAAGGATGGGCAATGAATGATGGCCTGACCAGCGACGCCCATATCCACATGAATGCATAAAAAAATCCGGTTATCGGGGGTAGCCGGGAATGTGGAATTGAGATTGCAATCAGACCAGCCATGATCGTTTTGGATGGTGGAGTCGGCTGGATGGGTCAAGTGACCGACTCGTGCTTCTAATTTTTATGTTCGTATGTAACTGAACACCTGCAACCCTGTTATCAAGGCTATTGGGAGCTCTTCAGGTTCAAGAAAAGCCTACTAAATTAATTCTCAACGCCGCTTGAAAAGAACTGTTCTAACAGATCCCAGTAACTCATCTGAGTATACTCGGAGACCAGAATGTATGTCATTTTGGAACACAACATATCTCCTGTGCTGCTTTTTTCAGGAATGAGCAAGTATTCAGCGCAAGTGTTTTTGTAGCTGTAACTGAGCACTAAACAAAAATCCCTTTCAGTTTTCCGTTTAACTGGTGTACGTGTGTACGTGTGTATGTGTAAGTGTGAGGGGATGAGATAAAAAGGGAACTGTAATATTTCAATCTGTATGTTTATGTTTCACTTCATTACTGATTGCGACTTGTTTTATAATAAACTGATAATTGTGTTGCTTATTCAAGAAATCTGGGTGGTGTGTTTTACTCTTGGAAAAACAGAGTTTTTGATTAACCCTTATCAGTAAGTGGGAAAATTTAAATATATGTTGTGACTGGTGGAGAAGTGGGACTAGAATGACATTGCACTCCTCCTGCCTCAGTCATAACAATCTACTCTCCCATGAATGTTTCCAACAGAGCTAAAAAGATTTTATGGTTACTTTTCCAGTTGTGGGACAGTCCACTCTAACATCTGTATCGTCCCGTTTTCTCCCAGCGAGCTCATTTAACTCTTACAAAGTCCTATTCACAAGGACATTATTTCCCGGTCAAATCCATCATTGTGAGAATGCTGGCTGTCCCTTATTTGGTACCTCAGAATAAAGACCAACCTGTCTCCAACTTTCTAATTCATTTTGTTTTGCTTCTTTCATTAGTGTGATGGAAAGGTGGATGATGACATGGTTGGTTTCCACTGTTGACCTTCCAACTGACTGTAGACAGTGTTTTTGTGTTATTGGTGTTTGAACCCCTGAATTTTACTCACCAAATAAACAGACAGTGACAGGTATTCATGCAAGTTTAATAGAGAATAATTATTTATTAATTATATTATTGATATTATTTAATTATTAGAGAATATTCATGACTTGAAATGTTCACAAAGCCCATAACACACGCATTCACCGTCACATGCACTCTTTAGAGCAGATGGATAGAAGACAAAGGGTAAGAGTTCAGGGGTAAAAGTTTGTTGTTTTAGGGGAAAAAACTGTGTGATCCTCTCAGAAGGTGGATATTACAGTTGCAGGCCTGGTTGCTGGTTCTTCGGTTACTGCTGGGCTGTTGCAACCTTCTGGAAGTCCTCTTCGGGCTGATGGCTTAGTTCAATTCTCACAGGTAGAAGCTTTCAACCTATCTCAGCAGGTTTCAACTGGGTTAGCTGGATCAGAGCTCTCTCTCTCTCTTTCCATCTGTCTCACACTTGCTGGCATTCAAGGTGGTTTCAGCTGGTTATTTTTCTCTGTGGCTGAGGATAAGTCAGTCTGATCCAGCTCAACCACTCACCCCCCCATCCCCACCCCCCACGTCCCCCACCCCCCGACCTTTGATCCTCAAAAACATTTGATGTGAAATGACAAGTGTCCGTTTTACCCATATGACTTTCGGTTCCTTTCTTGCTGGGCTGCACTATGACATTTGATGGCCGCGTTTTGCGGAGAGGCGGACTGTTCACACCTCATTGTAGTGAATGTTTGTTGCAGAAGAAACGTCTGGGGAAGGCATTTCCCTTAGTTTGTTTAAGTATAGCTCACATCCATTTTTAATTCTCTGCCTTATTTCCATGCAGACAGAGTTGATTGTTTTTCAGTCTTAGTACACATTGGATTTGGATTACAATGCAGGAGGTGGTATGAATCATGACTTGTGCTCCATTTTATTGACAGCCAATAACCAAATCTTTCAAATTTCTTGCAAGTTTTATAACTTTTCAGTTTGATTTTGTATTGGATACAGGCTGGATTTCATTTTTTAATGATTGTTTCTTGGTCTAGAAAGAAAGGAAAAAATAAGTTATATGGTCACACCACTAACACATTCATTTCATACACTCCTCAGGCTTCCAGCCCTGAGCCTAGTCCAAGCGGTTCTTGATACAGTGTTTTTTCTTACATCCTGGACATTACATTGGCTTACATTGCTCCCCCCTCCGCCCCCCCAGCTCCCCCCGCTATGTTTGTAGTTGTGAGGTTGAGTAGTTGGGGGAGTAAACTCCATCGAAAAAGCCAGGCATCTCTAACTCGATTTTTTTTCTAGGTATGTTAACGGATTGTGGTCTGTGCAAATTGTAATCTCTTTGTGTCCATTATTCGTGTAGACCTCGAAATGCTGAACAGATAGGAGGAATTTCGATGCTTCTTTTTCTCGAGTGCAATATTTATTTTGATGTTTGTTCAGTTTTTGTCTTAGAAATAGCCAAGTTCTCTTTCAAAGCTTGAATCATCATCTTCGAGTAAAATTGTGCCTACTCCAACATCACTGACATCAATGGTCATTTTAAAAGTTTTGTTGAAATTGGGGGCTGCCAATACTGGGTCGTTTGTGAAAATGTCTTCATCATTTCGAAAGTTAGCTGGCACTGCTCTGACTACACCACTTTTGCTCTTTTCTATAACAGCTCTCTTAGGGAGCAGCTAAGGTGCTGAAATTGAGAGCAAATTTTCAGCAGAACCCATACATTCCTCGGAAATACATGCTTTCCTTCTTGATTTTTGGAATGGGGAAGTCTAACATGTCTTGCACTTGGCTGTCCTTGGCAACACTCGACATTGGCCTACAATGTGGCCTAAATAGTTTTACGTTGGCTTTGGAAAATTCGCTTTTTGACAAGTTATCCATTAGTTGTGCCATCTGTAGACCTTTGAGACGTTCCCTTCCATTGTTTAAATGGTCTTCCCAGGTGTTGCTGAAAACTGGCAGGTCTTCGAAGTAAACAACGCAATTATTTCACGCAGCTACCACCAGATTCATTAATATTTGAAGCGTGGCTGGGGCCTCTTTCACACTGAAAGACATTACTGTGTACTGCAATAAGCCATTGGGGTTGACAAAGGCTCAGATTCCCTTTGCCTGCTGGGTCATTGGAACTTGCCAGTATCCTTTTAATAAGTTTATTTTGCTGATTAAGGTGGCGTTTCCTACTTGGTCTGTGCAGTGTTCAATACGGGGCATTCAATATCTGTTTTTGTAATTGCATTGACCTTCTGATAATTACTACAGAGTCTGGTTTGGGAACTAACGGTATAGGTGTGCTCCAGTTACTCTGGCTGGGTCCAAATAAATCATTTTCCAACATGTACTGTATTTCCAGGTGGACCTGAGCTAGCTTATTGGATTCAATCTATTGGGATACTGTTTTATTGGTGGGAATTTCCTACCGCCATATCGTGTACTGTTAATGGTTTGCAACCTTATTTATCCCTTCAGACTTCCTGGAACTCCTTTCGTAATGTGGTTAGGTCCTGTCTTTGTTGTTCAGAGAGATAGTCCAGCGTTGTATCGAACCTCTTTGAAATGTGGGTGTTTTCCAAATTGGCAATCAGGAATAAATTTTAGAATTTTCATGGTTCTTGTCCTCGTCAAGTTCTTTCTCACTACTGCTTTATCACTTTTACTGCTTGGCACACACTTAGTGATCTCTCTGGTTCCTGACTGCAGTATCTTTCCATTCATGTTAATATGACACAGTTTTTTAAATCTTTCTGTCGGGTGTATTAATTAATTCGTTTACCTTTAGTCTACCTTTTTCTGTGCACTATATGAACCATTAAACCTGACTTTTAAACGTTTGCCATGCAAGGATTATAACACCAGAATTTAGTCAACTGGTTTGAACTCATGGACTGCAGTGCTCGTATATGCCTGCCTTTTCAAGGTTTTTTCTGAGGTTTTGCGGTGTTCCTTTGTTACCTCATGGACCTAGAAAAGTCTTTCCCGGCAGATGAGCACATAATTTAGTATTGAGATTTCCTCCACTTGTCCTAGCAATTTTTCTTTATGAATTTTAGGAGGCCTCTCACCTCGTATCCGAAGATCAATTCGAAGGGGGTAAAACCTGTGGATTCATTGCGAGTATCTCTGGTAGCAAAACAACAATACATTACCCCATTGTCCCAGTCGTAGGGGTATTCACTACAATATGCTCAGAGCATAGTTTTTTAAGGTCTGATGGTACCGTTCCAGATTCCATTGTGTTTGTGGGTAATACTCTAAAGATGTTATCAGGTGTATGACCTCCTGGAACATTTGGTTCCCTGATTGGACAGTATTTCTCTAGAAAGTTCTTGTCAGATGAAAGACTGGGTTAACTGCTCGACTATGGCTTTGGTAGTAATTTTCCTCCAGGATATGGCTTGTGGGAATCTGGTGGCCAAATCGATTGTATTTAAAAATTACTGATAACCTGTCTTGGTTTTGGGTAGGGGTCCAACCAAATTGATTAGAACTCTACTGAAAGGTTCCTCGAAAGCAGGAATGGGGATCAGTGGTGCAGATTTAATTGCAATTTGGAGTTTCCCAACAATCTGGCAGTGATGGAAGGTCTGACAAATTTTAACCACATCCTTCTGGATTTATGACCAGTAAAACTGTCGACTAATCTGTCCCTGGGTCTTCTGTATACCCAGTGGACCAGCAGAGGGATTTCATAGGAAATTCACGGAATATCTCTGCAATATTTAGTGGAAGCACAATTGGGTGAATTACTGTCCACTCCTCCTCCGAGGGTCACTGTGGGGATGCCCACTTCCTCATTAAAATTACATTTTCAATATAGCAGCACTCAGGCAGCCTTTCTGCTTCTCCCTCAGAGTACAGCGTCTGTGTTATTCCTGTTAAATCAGGTTCTTCCTTTTGGACTTCAATTAAAGAAGGTTTACTGTATACTTCCGTTTGCTCCCCTAAATTCAGAATAAATTCTTCGGACTGCCAGACCTCTGAGTCATCCGACTAACTTATTGGCTCAGCTCTCTCTTTGTGGAGCTTGCTTGACCATGGCCCTGGTTACTACACAAGCAGGAAATATTCCAGTGAATTCCTCCTACATTTGTTCTGTCTTCTTGGCCTCATCTGTCTGGTCTAAGACCACTGGGGCTGCTACCACCATCCCTCCAGCCAAATCATTACCGATCAGCAAGTCTATGCCGGCCACAGGTAGACTAGGGCCAATCCCAACAGTAACCGGGCCATAAACAAAGTTGGATTGCAAGTGGAACCGATACGGGGGTACAGACATGGATCGATCTTCAATCCATTTTACCACAACCTTCGCTTTTAGCATGCTGTCTTGCAGAAAGTTCGTTCCTTTACTCAGTATAAGGGATTGAGTGGCCCCGTGTCTCAAAGCAGGACAATGGGGTTTTCTGCCTCCCTAGAAAGGTATGGAGACAACTTTCCTTTCGAAACAAGATACTGATAGCCTTCTTTTTCTGCCATACCTACGATGGCATTCCTTGTAGGGTATTTTGCCATGGTCAGGGCAACAAGCGGATCTTCCCTGTTACCTGCCTGGTATCCATTTCTTTGCTAACCATATTCGTCCATACAAAATTAACTGCTTTTCCCTTTAGCTTTCAGCAGTCAGCTTTCACACGCCCTGCTTTGGTGCAATGGGAACACACAGGCCTGTGGTATACATTCCAGCCCTTTGCATTTTCTTTCCTTACTGATGAGCGGCTTCTTGCATGCTCACTTTCTCTTTCCCCATCACTAACACTCCATCTTTTTATCACTTAACTATTTTCCATCTCTTCCGAACCACTGGAAATTACTTTGGAAAACATTTTCTTAAGAAAAAGGTTTATTAGCAAGCTCAGAGTTGGGGGCCTTTGCTGTGGCTTCTCTCACCCCAGTAATTATTTGATCCTAAATATGGGTTCTTATATTAACTTGGATGCTATTTTTAAATTCATCAATTCGAATCATCTCTGTCAGATTTCCATGGGAGTATTCTAGCTTGAGAGATTGTATCCAACGATCAAAAGCCACGTGTATAGTTGTTTCAAATTCAATGTAAGACTGGGCAGGTCTTTTCCTAGTGTGTCTGAATTTCTGTTGATAGGCTTCAGGTGCATTTAGAATTGCTGCTTTTGTTTGTTCATAGTCAGAAGAACTCTCTTCTGATAACAGGGGAAGAAATGTTGTGAGCTCTGCCCAGAAATTCGCCTTGCAGGAGGATAGCCCAATTTGTTTTTGGCTATTTTAGTCTCTTAACTAGTTATTTTCAAACGAGATAAAATATGACTCAATCTCTTCTTCAAAATGTTGCCACGAGTCTTGAGTGTCTCGTAATATCACCGTTTTGTTCCAAATTGGGGACACAGTTTGAATTGCTGGCATTCACATTTTGGGTTTTCCAGCCTTTCTAACTCAACTCTCTGCAGTTGCACTTCCTCTATTTTCAAATGAAACTCTCTTTCTTTTCTTTCTTTTTGAAGCTGAATCTCTCTCCCTTTGCTTTCCAAAGCTGAAAATCTCTGTCTCTTCCTTTTCCTTTTGAAGCTGAAACTCTTCCTCCTCCTTTTCGTTTTAAAAAATACATTCCCTCTCCTTCTAGTTGCATTTCTTCCCTTTGCTATTGAATTTTAGCTCGGACTATTTTCTCAGACTCAAATTCTATGTTTTTTTCTTCGAGTTTAGCGGTAAGTTTAAAATGGATAGCTGGACTCTTCAGGTTCATTTGCTTTTGTTTGAATGTGACTCTCATCTGGGTAAACATTGGGCCATTTAATTTATCATGGGATTTGTCTCCCTGCTCTACAAATACCTTCGCATTAAAGGTGGCTATGTCCTTTGTTTCCATCACCATAAAGGAAAACAGAAGAATGCAAAGAAAAAGCACCTGTTTTCTTTTATTTTTCCAGCTTTAGATGTCAATTGTCATATGTTCCCTCCGATGTTGCTATCCCAGATGAGCCGCCAGTTTGCTATGAACAGGTGGGTGGTGGCATGGCTGGTTTCCACTCTTCACCTGCAGACTGACCACAGACAGTGATTTTCTTTTACTAGTGATTTAATTGTCAAATAGACAAATATTCATGTGTTTTCTTGTAAGCTTAAAACAGAAGCTTAACTATTTATTTTTAAAAAAAATCGTTACCCAAAATGTTCACAACTTATGCATGCATTCACTCTCACATGCACACTCAAGAGAAGATAGATAGAAAGTTAATAGTAAGAGTTCAGGGTATAAAAGTTTGTTGCATCAGGAGAAAACTGGGATCCTCTTGGAAGTTGAATGGTATAGTTGCAGGCTTGGTTGCTGATTTTCTGGTAACAGCTGGATTGTTGCAGTCTTCTGGCAGTCCTCTTCAGGTTGAAGCCAGTGATAATTGTTAGTTCAATTCTCACAGGTAGAACAGCAATTTTTACAAAGGCACTCTTTTGTCTCTGCTGTCGCTGGCTTCCAACTTGTCTCAACAGGTTCAACTTCTTCTGCACCCACCATAAGCTCTGTTTCTTTGCAACTTTATTTCATGCCCCTCGCCTCCCATTCTCTGACGCTGAAACTGTAAAAAATCTCCACATCATTTTTTTTTGGTCTCGTTTGGAGCTTTTGATCACAAATTCTGTCATCAAAAATACAACCCGCTTCCATACATTGCCGGTCTCCATTCCTATCTTAGACCATCTGCTGCTGAAACCCTCATCCATTTATTTGGCACCCTCAGAAACGACTATTTAAATAATTCACTAGCTTGCCTTTCTTCCTACGTCACATGTACCCTGTCCTGCCTCGGTTCCACTCTGACTTCACCTGTGTACTCGCTCAATTATTGTGGGTCATTGTCTTCAAACTCCCTTCCTCAAATTTAAATCCCTTCATGACCTGAACCTTGCATAACTCTATAATCGGTCCCTGTTCTACAGCTCTGCGGTCTAACTGGAATTCTTCTCTCCTCATGATTTTGGCCTCTTATGCATCCATTCCACTGTATCCCACCCGCTTTACCTTAGAACGTTGTTGAGCTAGATCGGTGGCAGAGGTTAGATTAGCTTAAGTATGCCTGCGGGTGTTTGGTGATTGTGATGCGACTGAATGACAAAGGAAGGTGGTTAGACTATCTTTTGTTGGAGATGGTAATTGTTTGGCACTTCTGTGTCTTTAATATTATTGAACATTCACCAGCCCAACCCAGGAGTTGTTCAGGTTTTGCTCAATGTGGTTCCAGATGTTGGGCCTAGGACACTGCACCAAGAAACTCCTTCAGCAATGTCCTCAGGTTGAGCTGAATGGCCTTCAGTAACCACAGCCTTTGTATATATTATGACTGCAGCCACTGTCAAACTTTCTTCATGATTCCTATTGACTTCAGTTTATTTGCATTCCCTGATACCAGAGTCGTTCAACGCCGGCCTTGATGTCAAGGGGAGTCATGCTCACATCACCTCTCGAATTCAGTTCTTTTTTCCATGTTTTGATCAAGGCTGTAATGAGGACTGGAGACGTTTGTTACTGGTGGAACTGAAATTGAGTATTGATGAGGAAATTATTGATGAGTAAGTGCTGCTTGATAACATGATTTTAGACCCTTTCCATCACCTTGTTGATGATTGAGAGTAGGCTGCTGGGACGGTAATTGATCATGTTAGATTTGTGCTGCTTTTTATATACAGGACATACCTGGGTAATTCTGTACATTGTCAGGTAGATGCCAGTGTTTTGGTTGTACTTGAGCAACTTAGCTTGAGCCACAGCTAGTTCTAGAGTATAAGTCTTTAATTCTACAGCCACAATTCTGTCGGAACACATGGTCTTTCCTGTATGCAATGAAGTCAGTCATTTTTGATGTCATATTTAGTAAATCGAATTGGTTGGAAGTGTCTTCCACCTACAGTGCGTTCTGTGCACTTGCCACGCTCAGTACCTCCTCCAAGTAATGTTGCGCATGGAGGAGTACTGATTTATCAGTTGTGGGATGGTAGAAGGTAACAATCAACAGGAATTTTCCTTGTGCACGTTTGAACTGAACCGATGCGATTTCATGGGGACCTGAGTCAAAGTTGAGGACATTCATGGTCACACTCAGTCAAGTGTATATATCACTGTGTATCACTGCAGATAGGTGTATCATGCTAGTGGAATGGTATATCAAGGAGAATGGAAATCTGAATAATAAATATGGTTTATCTGTATGACTATTAAGCAATCATTGTAGCCCCAGGCATTGCTGCAGGTGTTACTCAGGGCAGTGTCCAAGGCCCAACCATTTTCAGCTGCTTCATCAATGCGTGTCCCTCCAATATATGGTCATAACTGGTGATGTTTCCTGATGACTGCTCAGTGTGCAATTCCATTCTCAATTCCCCATACAATGAAGCATTCTGTGCACACATGCAGCAAAACCTGGATAAGATTATATCTTGGGCTGAAAAGTGGTAGGTAACATTTGCAATGACCATCTCCAACAAGAGAAAGTCTAATCATCACCGTTGACACTCAATGGTGTAACAATCTTCTAATAACCCACCATCAATATTCTGGGAGATAACACTGACCAGAAACTTAACGGGGCCAGCTAGTTAAATAGTACGGCTACAAGAAATGTCAAAGGCTGAGTATTCTGTGGCGAGGGCCCACCTTCTGACTCCCCACAGCTTTCCACCATCTCCAAGGTACACATCAGGAGTGTTTTGGAATACTTTGCACTTGCCTGGATGACTGTAGTTCCAGCAACACTCAAGAAACATGACGCTATTCAGGACAAAGCAGCCCGCCTGATTGTCCTACCCCCCACCACTTTAAACATTCAATCTTTCCACCAGTAACTGCACCCAGTGTACAAGATGCACTACAAAAAAGGCTCAGGCTTCTTCTACTACACCTCACAAAGCCATGAATTCTATCACCTATAAGGATACAGGTGCAAGGCTACACCGCCACCTCAACATTCCCCTCCAGTTTAGATATCATCTTGGAAGTATATCACAATTCTGTCATCATCGCAAGGACCAAATCTTATAACGTCCTACCTAACAGTGCTATGGGAGTACCTCGTCATCATGTGCAGTGCAGTGTTTCAATAAGGCAGCTCACCATCACCTTCTCAAAGCCAATTAGGGATCAGCAATAAGTCCTGGTCTTGCCTGCGATGCCCACATCATCCCATGAATGACTATAAATTGTTACAATGTTGCTCGTCTCAACCGAGCTGCTGAGATACCATGGATACAAAGTCATGTATTCCTTCCAAGCATAATGCACTTACCAGGTGTCATATTTCAAATTACTTATATACTGTATCTGAAAATATTATTTTTTTCGATACAAGCTACCTGATTTGCATTTCAATGAATTAGTATAACAGCTGCCACCGTCTCCCTCGGGAGGTGTCCCACAGGTTGATCACTCACTCACTGAATTACTCATTCTGCACATTTGAACTTTCCTCCCTTGAAGTGAAAGCCGTCTCCTCTGTTTCTACTGCAGTGGCAAAGTGAAGCAGCAGTCATCTCACCTCCCACACTTCTTTTCCCAGTGAAATAAATGTTCAATTTACACGGTAGTTCCTAATCTAACTCCTCTATCCATTGTAAGATTCTAATTGTTCTCTGCCATAGCTGCATTAACCTTGCTGTATTGAAGCATCCAGATCAGTACAGTATTCGAAGTGAAGTCACGCCAATGATTTATGAAGTGAAAAAATTATGGCACTATTTTGGCGCAATATCGAACTGTCAATTCTGCCTAAAATCTGAGTTGCTTTCCATAATGCCACTGAGAATTGCTGCAGTATCTGTTCTTAAATAGGTAGAATCTTACCGAATAGAGTCGGGCAAATGCAAATATCCATTGGATCTGTCAGCGGCTGTACAAAAGACAAGGGAGTAGCTCGGGTATAGCTCTTTTGTGGACTGAAAACAAATGAAAATGACTTGAATGAGACTGGGGAAAGGGACCAGACCTGGAGACATGGATTAGAGAGAATGTATAAGGTAACTGACCAGAATGCTACTTAATAGCAAATTGGGGAACCGTTGGATGTCAAAAATAATCTCCTGCGGGTTAAACAGAACATATTTTAAAATAAAGTACTCAAATGGTGAAAATGTGTGAGACCTCGACAGGGCAAATAATATAGACTATATTATAGACAAATAAAGTAGAGTAAATTATGTTTTCTAACCACCATGTACTGAAATAAATTTATCCAGCCACATCCGTAACACTTCAAATTCGCCTAAATTTGTGGCTTTTGAACAAATACAGGAAACTATCGGTTAGCATTTATTTTTTCATAAGCTTTCAGAATCTTGAAGACTTCCATGAATTCGTCATTTAATGCTCCCAACACCAGAGATATGAGCACAGAATTCTCAAACACCTCCATGGTACTAACTCACCATCTTTGACAACATTCAAGAGAAACTGCAGGGCAGTTTTTCCATTAAAACAAACTACATCCCTTTATTAGGGGTTCAAAATCACGTACAACTGCCCCAGTGTTTTTGGTGCAGAATATCACTCCCCAGTGCAACCTTGGGAAATTGAACTCATTTAGTAAGTAATTTCAGGTTAATTAACATTAGTCAATGAATTTCCACTCCATTCTGCTTATGGACGGAACGGCTGTGGATGAAATATTAATAGTTAATTACTTTTTTAAAAACACTGTTTGTACTCAGTTTTATTTATCAGCCCTGCTGTTGATTTAGGCTGAATTTTCCTCCAGTTAAGCATGCGAAAATTAAAGCCAACGTGTTCTACCACCACCTCAAACTTTGCCCACCTGTCACTTGATTCCATTTCCCTCCCCAGCCGTTGTTTTGAGGCTGAACCAGACAGTCCACAATGGCATCATCCAACATCGAGCTGAACTCCCTGCCCCGTATGCTCTCCATCAAATTATCACCTGCCTCTATCCTCACAATATTGCCCGTCTCCAGCCCTGCCTTAGCCCAGCTGCTGCTAAACATTCATCCATGCCTTTGTCAACTCCACGCTCGACTATTCCAATGCTCGCCTTGCTGGCTTCCCAGTTTTCACGCTCTGTAAGCTTCAGTTATGTCAAAACTTAGCTCCCTGAAATGTGCAAGGCCTGCTCAGCTCTCATTCGTGTACTTGTTTGCCTACATGCCTTCCAGTTTCCGAAGGCCTCCAAATTCAAAATTCCAATCATTCTGTTTAATTACCATCAGGGTGTCTCCTCTCTGTAACATCCTTCACAGAGGTGAGGAGAAATTTCTTTACTCAGAGGGTTGTGAATCTTTGGAATGTTCGACCCCAGAGGGCTGTGGAAGCTCAGTCATTGAGTATGTTTAAAGCAGAGATTGACAGATTTCTAAAAACAAATGATATAAGGGGATATGAGGATAGTGTGGGGGAAAAGGCATTGAGATGGAGGATAAGCCATGATCATGTTGAATGGCGTGGCAGACTCGATGGGCTGAATGGCCTACTCCTGCTCCTATGTTCCTATGTTCAGTCCGACAACCCTCCATGCTACTGTAATTATGGATTGATCTCCTCCTTCACGCCGATCCTGGCCGAGTGTTTAATCATCTAAAGTCCCATGCTCTGAAGTGAATTCTATAAACATACCGCATCCCCACCCTCCTCTCATCTTTAAAACTTACTTTTCCTCTGACTTTTGTTCACCTATGGTAAATATCATGCTTTGTCTCGGATCCATAATCTGATGCATTCTCTGTGAAACGCCCTGAAACGTTTTACTATGTTAAAAACCATGTATAAATGTAAGGTACTCTCGATGAAAGTCCTGACTACACAAGCCCAATTGCTGAATGTATGCTTCGGGTTTCAGTGTTTTCAGGCCTGCAATGGGAATTCAAGCCAATGGGTGTCAGATATTTCTATTCCCGAGGGGCAAGTTCTTGGATTTGCATTATTCTTGTCGATTCTTCTGAATAATAAATGACCATTGGCTGTTTCAATTATCCAGTCGTAACTTCACAGACAGTTTTCTTGCTGCTTCCCTGATTTCATTTTCGTTCTTTCCTGCTCTTGAGTTCAGATTAGCTGCTCTTTCAAATCTAAGTAAATCACAATGTGTGACAGCAGGACGTAAATGTGAGTAACAAGTGGATCACATTCTCAATGCGTAACTGGATGTCCTGGTGAACAAAGAAGGATGGAGAAAATTAATCACATTAAAATTTTTGCAGATTTTCAGTGATTCCTCACTCTCCGAGAATAAGATTTCTGAGTTCTATCTATTTTCCACAACATCATAGACCTTCCATTTCTTCCTTCCCCGCCTCCAGCCCTTTTATCTGTCGCTGTCATTGTTGAACACCTGTTCCATCTGGAACGGTTTCTACTTCTGATGAAAGATCACAGACCTGAAACGTGAGCTCTGTCTCTCTCTCGCTGCACAGATGCTGTCTGGCCTGCTGAGTATTTCCAACTTTTTCTGTTTATATTTCTGTTTTCTGTTTTCGTTTTACCTGATTTATTGTCCTTAATGACTGAATCAAAATGCTTAGCGAAAATTCAGCTCACGTTCAGAATTGGTCAGTACCCGGCCCTGTGATGGCTTTCTGTAGTGAAAAAATAGTCTGAGATGCTGTCACTGAGCAGATCCTTTGCTTCTCATTCTCAGTGTTTGTCTTTCACTCCGCTCCTTAATATATCCATTATTATTCTTCACAGAATGTCACTGAGCTTGCAGCGAAGGGAAACTGGGTGGATAGTTCCAAACGTTTCCTAAATCTGTTGATGGAGAAAAGATTTCGGCCCAGAGTGATGTGGCAATCCTTTGTTAAAATGCAATTAAGTTGGATAAAATACTGAGAAAAATGCAGGAACTCGGTACGGTGAAATCACAGACAGAATTAAAATTAGTATTTAAACACTGTAAATTTCACAATAATATTACACAGATCTTATTTCACAAAGTCTCAAAGATATAAACAAGTTCTCATCCATTTGATGACGTAAACATCGTCGGAGGTTTATCCAAAATACGCAGTCACCTAGAAGGTAAATGATGAAATGGTGATTTTGAACAGCAACAATTTGCATTTCTGTATCTTATTTAACGTAGTAAAACACCCCAAGGCACTCAAAGAAGGAGCGTTGTCAAGCAACAGTTGACACCGATCCATGTAAGGAGATCCTAGGGTGGATGAAGGAAAGCTTGGTCAAAGAGGTCAGATTTAAGGATTGTCTTAAAGGAGGAAAAGAGAGATGGACAGGTGACAACTTCAGAGAACGAATTCTAGAGCTTAGCTGAAGACAGGGTCACCAAAGGTTGAGCGATTAAAATTGGAGATGTGCACAAATTGGAGCATCCCAGATATTTCAGAGCGTTGTAGGATTCAAAGGTTAACCAGAGGTAATGTGCAGTGAAGCCATGGAGGAATTTGAAAACAAAGATGAGAGTCTTAAAATCGAGGCATTACGCAAGAGGAAGCCAATATTTAACTGTGAGTCAAGTGGTGATGGACGAAACGATGTTGCTGAGATTTGGGGTACAGGCAGCAGAGATTGGGGCATGCTTACGGATATTGAGGGTGGAAGTTGGGAGGTCAGTCAGGAGTGTGTTGAACTATCCAAGTCGAGAGATAATAAAGACATGGTTCAAGTTTGAATGTCAGATCAGCTGAGGCACAGACAGGGTCCGACAGTGTTACAGAGGAGAAAGTAAGTGATGACAATATACTTATTTGCCAGAAACACATTATACTTCTGAAAATCAGAGGCTTAGTTTAGAGGTTCTCACACTTTGAGAACCAGATGTTCAAATGTTAGGGAAACAGAATTGAATTTTCTTTGAATTGGTAATCAATATTCTGCACAGATTCCAAATATAATTTCGGACTTTTCCAGCAAATATGCAGATGCCGCATCATTTCACTCAATCCAGCTTCTGATGGTTATATTTTGTGTAAGCACAAAGGTTTGTCCCGATGAGGCAGGGAAGGGATGGTAGGGTGAAGGAACCTTGGATGACAAGAGATGTGGAACAGCTAGTCAAGAGGAAGAAGAAAGTTTACTTAAGGTTGAGGAAGCAAGGATCAGACAGGGCTCTAGAGGGTTACAAGGTAGCCAGGAAGGAACTGAAGAATGGACTTAGGAGAACTAGAAGGGGACATGAAAAAGAGATGGCGGGTAGGATTAAGGAAAATCCCAAGGCGTTCTACACTTATGTGAGGAACAAGAGGATGGCCAGAGTGAGGGTAGGGCCGATCAGGGATAGTGGAGGGAACTTGTGCCTGGAGTCTGAGGAGGTAGGGGAGATCCTAAATGAATACTTTGCTTCAGTATTCACCAGTGAGAGGGACCTGGTCGTTTGTGAGGACAGCGTGGAACAGGTTGATATGCTCGAACAGGTTGAGGTTAGGAGGGAGGATGTGCTGGATATTTTGAATGATATGAGGATAGATAAGTCCCCGGGGCCAGACGGAATATATCCAAGGATATTATGGGAAGCGAGGGAAGAGATTGCTGCGCCTTTGGCGATGATCTTTGCGTCTTCACTGTCCACTGGAGTAGTGCCGGATGATTGGAGGGTGGCAAATGCTGTTCCCTTGTTCAAGAAAGGGAATAGGGATAACCCTGGGAATTATAGACCAGTCAGTCTTACGTCGGTAGTGGGCAAATTATTGGAGAGGATTCTGAGAGACAGGATTTATGATTATTTGGAAAAGCATGGTTTGATTAGAGACAGTCAGCTTGGCTTTGGAAGGGCAGGTCATGCCTCACAAGCCTTATTGAATTCTTTGAAGATGTGACAAAACACATTGATGAAGGAAGAGCAGTGGATGTGGTGTATATGGATTTTAGCAAGGCGTTTGATAAGGTTCCCCATGGTAGGCTCATTCAGAAAGTAAGGAGGCATGGGATTCAGGGAAAGTTGGCTGTCTGGATACAAAATTGGCTGGCCCATAGAAGACATCGGGTGGTAGTAGATGGAAAGTATTCAGCATGGAGCTCGGTGACCAGTGGTGTTCCAGAAGGATCTGTTGTGGGACCTCTGCTCTTTGTGATTTTTATAAATGACTTGGATGAGGAAGTGGAAGGCTGGGTTAGCAAGTTTGCCAATGACATGAAGGTTGCTTGAGTTGTGGATAGTGTGGAAGGCTGTTGTAGGTTGCAACGGGACATTGACAGGATGCAGAGCTGGGCTGAGAAGTGACAGATGGAGTTCAACCTGGAAAAATGTGAAGTGATTCATTTTGGAAGGTCGAATTTGAATGCGGAATACAGGCTTAAAGACAGGATTCTTGGTAGTGTGGAGGAACTGAGGGATCTTGGGGTCCATGTCCATAGATCGCTCAAAGTTGCCACACAAGTTGATAGGGTTGTTAAGAAGGCGTATGGTGTGTTGGCTTTCATTAACAGGGGATTGAGTTTAAGAGCTGTGAGGTTATGCTGCAGCTCTATAAGGCCCTGGTTCGACCACACTTGGAATATTGTGTTCAGATCTGGTCACCTCATTACAGGAAGGATGTGGAAGCTTTAGAGAGGGTGCAGAGGAGATTTGCCAGGATGCTGCCTGGATGGAGGGGCATGTCCTACGAAGAAAGATTGAGGGAGCTAGGGCTTTTCTTATTGGAGCGAAGAAGGATGAGAGGTGACTTGATAGAGGGGTACAAGATGATGAGAGGCATAGATAGAGTGGATAGTCAGAGACTTTTTCCCAGGGTGGAAAGGGCTATCACCAGGGGGCATAATTTCAAGGTGATTGGAGGAAGGTTTCGGGGAGATGTCAGAGGTCGGTTCTTTACACAGAGAGTGGTGGGTGCGTGGTGTGCGCTGCCAGCGGTGGTAGTAGAAGCAGATACATTAGGCGCATTTAAGCGACTCTTGGATTGGTACATGGATGATAGTAGAATGAAGGGTAGGTAGTTAGTTTGATCTTAGAGTAGGCTAAACGTTCGGCACAACATCGTGGGCCGAAGGGCCTGTACTGTGCTGTACTGTTCTATGTTCTATGTTCTATGTATCTCACCTGCTATCTCCCCAGTACCTGTCCAGATCTCCAAGGCACAAGCCAGGAATGTGATGGAAATCTTCCCACTTGCCTGGCTGGGTGCAGCTGCAACAACACTCAAGAAGCTCGACAGCATCCAGGATAAAACAGTCCATTTGATTGGCGCCCCATCCACCACCTGCAGCATTCACTCCCCCCACCACAAATGCACAGTGGCAGCAGTATGTACCAAATACACGATTCACTGCAGCAACTCACCAAGCCTCCTTCGACAGCACCTTCCAAACTCGCGACCTCTTCCAACTTGAGGGACAAGGGCCGCAGATGCATGGGAATACCAGCACCTGCAAATTCCCCTCCAAGCCGTACATCATCCTGAAATGGAATTATGTCGCCATTTCTTCACTGTCGCTGGGTCAAAATCCTGGAAGTCCCAAACAGCAAATTGGGTGTACCAACCCTACATGGACAGCAGCGGTTCAAGAAGGCAACTCACCACCACCTTCTCAAGGACAATTAGGGATGGGATATAAATGCTGGAATAGCCAGCGATACCCACAACCCACAAACAAAAAAAAAGTGCGTGTGTGTGTGTGTGTGTGGGGGTTGGGGGGTGGGGGTGGGGGTGAGGGGGGAGGGTGGGGGTGGGGGGAAAGCTGTAAATAGACAAGAGGCGAGAGTCAAAGGAACAGGGATTTATCGTGGAGGCAGTTTTGTAGGACTGGAGGATGTTCCAGAGATAGGGGATGGTTGGAGACCCATGAGAAATTTAACCATGATGATAAGAGTATCGGAGACGTTATGTGCACTAGAAGCTAATGTAGAACAGAAAGGCGATGAACGATTGATGAATCGAACCTGGTTGTGGAAAATGTCCAACTAGCGAGCAATAACAACTGTAACAACAACAAGCAGTTTCTTTTTTCATTTTTTTTTTATTTAGAGATACTGAAACAGGTCCTTCAGCCCACCGAGTCTGTGCCTACCATTAACCATTTATAGTAATCCTACACTAATCCCATATTCCTACCAGATCCCCAACTGTCCCTATATTCCCCTACCACCTACCTATACGGGGGGCAATTTATAATGGCCAATTTACCTATCAACCTGCAAGTCTTTGGCTGTAGGAGAAAACTGGAGCACCCGGAGAAAGCCCACGCAGACACAGGGAGAACTTGCAAACTCCACACAGGCAGTACCCAGAATTGAACCCGGGTCGCTGGAGCTGGGAGGCTGCGGTGCTAACCACTGTGTCACCCAAATGCATTCGTCTTCTCTAATTATGCCCTGCCTGATTCATTTATTTCGAGATACAGCACTGAAACAGACCCTTCGGCCCAACGAGTCTGTGCCGACCAACAATCAACCATTTATACTAACCCTGCAGTAATCCCAAAATTCCCTACCACCTACCTATATTTATTTAGATCCTTTGATGTAATACAACGTCCCAAGATGCTTTGCAGCACACCTATAAGACATAGTATGACACCAAGTCACAAAAGGAAATATTAGATCAGATGACAAAAAGTCTGGTAAAAGGGTAGGTTTTAAGGAGTGCCATGAAGGTGGAAAGCGAGGTGGAGAGGCGGAGAGGAGTCAGGAGGGTATTCGAGAGCTTGAGGCCTCGGCCACTGAGGTCACGACCACAAATGGTGGAGCAATTAAGATCAGGGATGCTAAGAGGCCAAAATTAGAGGAGTACAGATATGTCGGAGGGTTGTAGGACTGGAGGAGATTGCAGAGATAGGAAGGAGGCGAAGCCACAGAGGGATTTGTTAACAAAAATGAAAATTTTAAAATCAACAAACTGCTTGACTGAGGGCCAATATAGGTCAACAAGCAGAGGGGTGATAAGGGAATGGGACCTCGTGCAATTTACGACATGGGCAGCAGAGTTTTGGATGACCTGAAGTTTAGAGGAGTAAACTGTGGAAACCAGCCAGGAGTGTATTGGAATAGTCAATTCTTGAGGTAACAAAGACATGAATGAGGTTTCGAGCAGCGGATGAGCTGAGGCAGGGGCAAATTAATTTTATTTTTTATTCATTCATGGGATGTGGGCGACGCTGGACAAACCAGCATTTATTGCCCATCCCTAATTGCCCTGGAGAAGGTGGTAGTGAGCTGCCTTCTTGAACCGCTGTGGTCCATTTGGGGTAGGTATAGCCACAGTGCTGTTAGGAAGGGAGTTCCAGAATTTTGACCCAGCGACAGTGAAGGAACGGCGATATAGTTCCAAGTCAGGATGGTGTGTGGCTTGGAGGGGAACTTGCAGGTGGTGGTGTTCCCATGTATTTGCTGCCCTTGCCCTTCTAGTTGGTAGAGGTCGCGGGTTTGGAAGGTGCTGTCTAATGAGCCTTGGTGCATTGCTCCAGTGCATCTTGTAGATGGTACGCACTGCTGCCACTGTGCGTCAGTGGTGGAGGGAGTGAATGTTTGCAGAGGGGGTGCCAATAAAGCGGGTTGCTTTGTCCTGGATGGTGTCGAGCTTCTTGAGTGTTGTTGGAGCTGCACCCATCCAGGCAAGTGGAGAGTATTCCATCAGACTCCTGACTTGTGCCTTGTAGATGGTGGACAGGCTTTGGGGAGTCAGGAGGTGAGTTACTCCGCTCAGGATTCCTCGCCTCTGACCTGCTCTTGCAGCCATGGTATTTATATGGCTACTCCAGTTCAGTTTCTGGTCAATGGTAGCCCGTAGGATGTTGATAGTGGGGGATACAGCGATGGTAATGCTGTTGAATGTCAAGGGGAGATGGTTAGATTTTCTCTTGTTGGAGATGGTCATTGCCTGGCACTTGTGTGGCGCGTCAAATGTATGTGATGTTATGGAGATGAAAATGGACAGTTTGAATGATGGCACGGATATGAGCTTGGAAGCTCTTCTCAGGATCACATGTGATAACACGGTTGAGACCAGACTAGCTTAATTTCAGACTATTGCCAGGAAGAGGAATGCAATTGGTACCTGGAGAATGGAGTTTGGAGCGGGGACCAAAACAATGGCTTCATTCTTCCCAATATTTAATTGGAGAAAATACCTGCTGATCCAGTACTGTGTGTCAGATAAGCAGTCTGATAATTCAGCAACATTAGAGGTGACAAGAGAAGTAATGGCGAGATAGGGCTGAGTATCGTCAGCATACATGTGTAAACTAATGCTGTACTGCCGAGGGGCAGTATGTAGATGTGAAATAGAAGGCAGTCAAAGATAGACTCTTGGGGGAGAGCAGAGGTAACGAGTAAGAGTAAGATAAATTATTGCAAGTTAATCTCTGGCTGCAATTAGATAGATAAGAATGGAACTAATTTACAGCACTTTTTCCCAGCTGGACAACAGTGCAGAGGCGTTGGAGGTGGATAGTGCAGTCAACTGTGTTAAAAGCTGCAGACAGTTTTGACACTAGAGTGTTCTGCAGGTGACAAACCCATGGATGAGATCTTTAGCCACAGCTGGACTGAGAAAGTACCAACGACATCTACGTGTAGGCTTTCTATGTGATGGAGACAATAAGGAGGTCACAAACTCTGGGCAGGGCTAATAGCATGGATCAGTGTGTGACAGTATCCATGAAGAAAGATGGAGTCGGTGGCAAGGTTATAGAGTTTGTGACAGGGAGCAAGACTGATGGCTTTGTAATTCACAGTGTTTAACTAGAAGAAATAGTGGCTCATATAGAACTGGATTTAAAAAAAAACACTCTGGCAACAAAGAGGCAATTTATGAGTTGGTGCAAAAGGGTGGAGAGGTAGAATTGTGCAACGTCAGTGCATATATGAATCTAATCCCATGTCTAGGGATGATATGGTCAAGGGGCAGAGTGTAATGAGGAAGAAGTGGTGTTCAAAGATAGATCTTCGCATGCCTCCAGACCTCACAGCATAGGAGTGAAAAGTGAAACCATTGTTGGAGATGAGTTCACTCTGATTGGATATGTAAGAGTGGAACTAGGCGAGGGCAGCTTCACTGAGCTGGGTAGTGGAGGAGAGCTGTTAACCGTGGATGGTTTCCAAGACTGTAGAGAGGTTGTAGGGGCTGAGAATGGGAAATCTACTATGGTCACAGTAATTATAGACTGTAGCAAATATGTCGTATATGTAGTGTATGGAGTGGAATCTGAAATGGAACTGAGTTGTAATGCTGGAAATGCAGTTCATATGGCAGGTTCCTTTTACGCTTTTATTTAAATAATTTAAAAAGTAGAGTGAATGGAAATTTAACCCCATTCTTTAAAGCCTCTCTGAATTTAGTCTGGGTTAGTGTATAAATGCAGGTGTTGGTACATGAACTGAGAAGCCGTAGCATGAATCCAAATTGCTGGGCGACATATACTGGATCACTAATTTTTTTGTCGGTATAATTATAGTTTATAACATGCCAGTTTAAAGAATGCACAACATTTGTAATCCACAGCAGTATAAAGTTGGCAGACAAAGCAAAGAGCAAAATGATGGATTTCCTTCGGTTTTCCATTTCTGGATCAATATGTTTCTCGTTATTGCTGTGGCCTCGGAGCTTTTTCCGGAGTCGACTAGCTGTTATAATGTTCCTAACAGTCAGAGCATTGAACGCCAAAATCAAAACAATTGGAAGCAGCGGTGTTAGAATACTGTCGATCCACTCATACGCTGTCCATAAGGATGAAGTATAATAGTCTGGTGATTGAATGCAAAACCACGATACATTGTCAATAATAATTGAAGGAACAAATAGAAAGTACCATGGAATGGACCTTAAACAGCTGACGACACTTACAGTTGCTATAACCACAGCTGCAGTTTTCTTGGTGCAATACCTTGGTTTTAGCTTCTGACAACAAATGGCGACAAACCGATCGAAGGTGAAAGCGACTGTGAACCAAACAGAACAGTCCAGGATTGCACCAAGCAAGACAACCCTGAGAGCACATACAGGAGTGATGAACAAGAAACTAACAGGGAAATAAATGTTATTAATTCGATTCAGTATGACATTAATGATAACGAGCAGTAGATCTGCTGCTGACATTGCCACCAGGTATTGAGTGATGCATTTTGAGAGGCCGCAATTCCCTCGAGTCAGGATCACAATTGCCATTAAGTTAACTGAAAGAAATAAAATAAAATATGAATATCTTAGGAACCGTATTCACAGAAAAAGCACACTTTTTGCAGGGTTCGTGCTTAATTACAACTGCATCAATTGAAACTAGTTTAGCACCATCACCGAGATCAATATAATGACTAGTAATATTTTCAAATAGCAATCAGTTCAACAATGAAATTAATGAAAAAATAAGGCGTGTAATAAAGTATATTAGTGAATCGATAGAGTAAGGAGATAAAAATAGCAAAATATATAATGATTTGAAAGATTTTAATGGAACGGTACCATCGCCAAAGCTCAGGGTTGTGATTTTAATTCACACTGGGGTAATTTGTGAACCTTAATTCAATAAAGCTGCTAATTTGTGGACTGGAACCAGAAGCAAACATGAAAACTGACTGGTAAACACAAAAATCCAACTAGTTCAGTTATTTCCTCAAAGACAGGAACTGGTCGACCTACCTGAATTGACGACTTCAAGCCATTTATCAGGGTTAATGATTTTGGTCGATGATTGGTCGTGATGATGAAAGGCAAAAGGACATGGGATAAGTAATGAAATACAAGATACTTTTAAAAGAGGTGATTGGAAACGTAAATCGTCAACAACAGCTGCTGCTTCAGCCTTGTTCCTTTTGTCATTTAATCTCTCCTGCTTTCCAGGCTATTGCACATCATCCTTTTTGTTGTTTGCCACGTCCTTACTTTCCTTGGCTATATAGTTGCTTAAAACATGTTGCATTTCTGTTTCCTAGTCCTAATAAAAGGACCCAGTCCTGAAACGTTATTTCTGTTTCTCTCGAAACAGATTTTGCCTGACCTGTTGAGTGTTGCCAGCATTACAAGGGCAGACGGTGGCGTAGTGGTAATGTTCAGAGAGCTAGGCTAATACTTTGGGTACACGGGTTGAAATCCCACAACAGCTGATAGCCGAATTTGAATTCAATTAATTTTTTAAAATCTGGAAGTGAAAGTATGGCAACCATGAAACTGTCAACGATTGTCGTAAAAATCCATCTTATTCAATCATGCCCTTGAAGGAAGGAAATCTGCCATCCTTACGTCATCTGGCCGACATATGACTCCAGACTCCAGACCAACAGCAACGTGGTTGATTCTTAACTGCCCTTTGAACAGGCATAATAAGCCATTCAGTTGTAGAAAACAAACATTGAAAAGGAATAAACTGGGACAGAACAGCTGGTATCGATCTAGGCACCGGAAATGACAATGGCAAACACAGCCCTGACGACCATGCAAAGTTTCCCCTTACCAACAGCTGGGGGCTTGTGCCAAAATTGGGAGAGCTGTCCCACAGCCAAACGCAAAAGCCTGGCATAGTCATAGTCACCGTAACACACATTACATCTAATGTCCCTGACGCCACCATCACCATTCCTGGGTATGTCCTGTAGCAACGGAAGGACAGAATCACCGGAGGTGGTGGTACAGTGTCATACAGTCAGAAGGGATTTGCCTTTGGAGTCCTCAACATTGACTGCAGACCCCATGAAGTCTCATGGCATCAGGTCGAACATTGGCAAGGAAACCTCCTGATGATGACTCAGTATTCTTCCATGTTGAACACCAATTGAAAGAAGCACAGACTGTGCTCTGGGTGGGTACCACAATATCCATCACCAAGAATGACTTGATAGCACTACTGCTGACCGAGCTGGATGTATCTTGAAGATCATATCTGCCAGACTTGGACTGAGGCAGGTGGCGAGTGAGACACCTAGTAGATCTTATCGTTACCAATCTATCTGTTGCAGAAGCATCTATTCATACCATTATTTGCAGGGGTGACCACCACACAATCCTTGTGAAAAAATAGTCCCATCTTCACACTGAGTATACCATCCATTTTCTTGTTTGGCACTACCATCGTGCTAAATTGATAGATTCAGAACAGACCTAGTAGCTCTACACTGGGCATCCATGGGGCTCTGTGGCCCATCAGCAGCAGCAGAACTATATTCAACTACAATCTGTAATCTGATGACCCGGCATGTCCCTCACTTCAGTATTACCATAACGCCAAGGGATTAACTCTGGTTTAATAAAAAGTGCAGTAAAACACGCCAGGAGCAGAAACAAGCACACTTAAAAACAAGGTGTCAATCTGGTGAAGCTACGACATAGGACTACTTGAATGCCAAACAACGGGAGCTGCAAGCAAGAGACAGAGCTAAGCGATTCCACAAAAAAAGGATCAGATCAAAGATCTGTATTCTTGTCACATTGTAAATGTTAGGGGACAATTGAACAACTAACCAAGGAGGAGGCTCCACTGACGTCGCCATTCTTAAAGATGGAGGGGCCCAGCACACCATTGCAAAAGAAAAGCGTGAAGCATTTGTGACAATCTCCAGCCAGAAGGAATGAGTGGATGATTAATTTCTGCCTCCTTCTGAGGTCCCCAGCATCACAGATGCCAGTCTTCAACCAATTCCAATTAGTCCACATAATATCCAGAAATTGCTGAAGGCACTGTTTACTGCAAAGTTTGGGGCTCTAACAATATCCCAGATGCAATATTGAAGACCTGTGCTCCAGAACTAACCACACCTCCAGCCAAGCTGTTCCAGTACAGCTACAACACTGGCATCTACTCGACAATGCAGAAATTGTCCAGGTGTGTCCTGTCCACAAAAAAGCAGGACAAATCCAATCTAGCCTATTGCTGTCCATCAGTCTGCTCTCGATCATTAGCAAAGCGTTGGAAGTTGTCATCGACAGTGTTATCAAGCCCACTTAAACAGCAACGCCCTGATCTCCAATGCTCAGTTTGGGCTCTACCAGGGACACTTGACTCCTGACCTCATTACAGCCTTGGTCCAAACATGGACAAAAGAACTGAACTCAAGCTGTGGCGTGAGAATTATTGCCATTGATATCAAGACAACATTTGGCCAATTGTGGCATCAGTAGCCCTATGCAAATTGAAGTCAATGACAAACAGTGGGACAACTCTCCACTGGTTGGTGTCATACTTAGTACAAAGGAAGATGGCTTTGGTTGTTGAAGGACAATCATCTCAGCCCCAGGCCATCGCTGCATGTGTTCCTCAGGGTGGTTTCCTTGGCCAAACGATCTTCAGCTGCTTCATCAATGACCCTCCCTCATCATAAAACTGGTGTTCATGGGTGATTGTACCATGTCCAGTGCGATTTTCAACTTCTCAGCTAGTCAAGCAGTCCCTGTCCATTTGCAGCAAGATCTGGACAACATTTAGGTTTGGGCTGAAAAGCGGCAAGTAACATTTGCACCACACAAATGCCAGGCAATGATGATTTTCAAAACGAGAGAATCCAACCAGCTCCCCTTGACATTAAACGACGTTACCATCGCGTTTCCCCCCATTATCAACATCCTCGGATTACAATTGACCAGAAACTGAACTGGATCAGTCACATAAATACTGTGGTGACAAGAGCAGGTCAGAAGCTGTGAATTCTGGCGCAAGTCATGCACCTCCTGGCTCCGCAAAGCTTTTCCACCATCTACGAGGCACAAGTCAGGAGTGTGATGGAATACTCTCGACTTGCCTGGATGAGTGCGGCTCCAACAATACTCAGGAATCTCGACACCATCCGAGGCAAAGCAGCCTGCTTGATTGCCACCTCAACCACCAGCTTAAACATTCACTCCCTCTACCACCGATGCACAGTGGTAGCAGTATGTACCAAATGCAAGATGCACTGCAGCAACTCAGCACTATTTCTTCAAAAGTACGTTCCAAACTCGAGAACCCTTCAACCTGGAAGGAGGAAGGCAGCAGATGCATGGGAACACCACCGTTCCCAAGTTCCCCACAAAGTCAGACACCATCCTAACTTGGAAATAAATCGCTGTTTCTTCACTGTAGTTGAATCAATATCGTGGAATTCCCTCCATAACAGCACAGTGTGTGTACCAACAGATGGACTGCAGCAGTTCAAGAAAATAGTTCATTGCCACTTTATGAAAGGAAATTAGAACTGAACAACAAATGCCTTGTAAGTGATACCCACATCCCATGATCTTTGAAAAAATTAGATTTCCAACATCCATGGTATTTTCATTTGTTGCTATTGTTTTAAAGTACCTACATTTTTTGTTGATTTTTTTTTAGGGCTATCGTTAAATTGTGGAAATAGATTCAGTTTTGTTGAAGGCTGAAGATTTCATAGTTGCTGGAATCTTTTTTTAAGTTCGCTGAGAGGACGATTGAGATGCTGTTATGAAAACAACCTTGACTAGAAGTCATATACCTTAAGATAAATAAACAACAGAAACCTTGGTGATGTGAGGGAAATGTTTACAGAGAAGTGACAAGGCAAGATTCATGAGGGTCAGGAGTTGTTTTTCGCTTCTGAGATATTGTCCTTGTCAATTGGCGTGTGGACAGTGTTACAAAGCAGTTGGAAATAAGCCTGCGAAGTGAGCAGCCACCATCAGTTCATCCTTATCCATCTCTCTGAGAAGCCCTGAGAATCAAGTTTACAAAATAGAGAAACGGCTGTTGGAAAGTCTGCCAGAATCCCCCGATGCCACATTTCTCCTGGAAAGCCTGCCAGACTGATCCTCAACATTGCCTGAAAAGAACTGCTCCAGAAGGTTCCCAGTAACAGCTGCCTACACATATTTGGAGCGCCAGCATAAAGGGAGAACCAATATCATTCCAAATCTTCTTTCTTGCAAGAATTGACAAGTACTTTGGTCAAAGCATCGGCTTTTTTTTCTTTTAACCCATGTGTGTGTGTGTGTGTATTTAGAGGGGACTGTATATATATATATATATATATATATATATATATATATATATATATATATATATATATATATATATATATAAACCATATTTTCTGTCATATTTCAAACTGTATGTGAAAGCTTTTCATCTTTGTTAAATAAGTCTTGTTTTATTTTAAAAATGTGGTTGTTTATTCCACAAAACTAGTTGGTGGATTTTATTCTTAAATAAAAATAGAATCTATGTTTACTGTATTGGTAACTGGATAAACATTTAAATATATGTTTTGACCGGTGGAGAAGTGGAATTAGAAAAGACAGGGCACTCCTCCCGCCTCGGCTGTAACACTACATTACCAGGGTTCAGTTTAACTATTTATTTAAACAAGATGAATACATTAATAATCATTCCCTTATCTTCTCTTCTCCAAAGTAGATACTCAATGACTTTTCCATCTGTCCACACAGCTGAGATACCTGAAGCTCCGTATTGGCTTTGTTCCTCTACTGTCGCCAATGACTGACCATCATTGGATGAAATATTTTGCCCAGAATCGAGCGACACAATAGGGGCAAAACATTCGAAAAAATCTTAAATTATAATTAAGGAATAAATGAGGAACTAAAAAAAAGATCAAAATCAATATGGGAATTGTGGTTAATTGAATAGTAAACAGTTATTTTTTAAATTTAATGAAGGGAAGATTATAACGGGGAATTAATTATAAGAAGAGCAAAGATGTAACAGAAACCATGGAGGGTGAAGGCACGATTCAAGCTGGGTAGAGTGAACTAATGGACAAACCAGCATCTTGGCACAAGAATGAACATAATCATGTGCTTTGAATAGGGAGGGAGGAATTTCGAGTTTTGGGGTTTAGCTTCTGTGTCATTAGTCATGGTCTCTGCATCCCACTCTTTCTCACATCTGCTAATGACAGCGAGGCATGGGCACAGGTTACTGGAGACAATTGGAAGACCGACATTGATAGGGGGATTTGTTAGTTAGGAGAACAAACAGGTGGTTCTGTAGCTGTATATGCGACTCCAGGATGGTTTGTTGCCTCTCTGGTGCCAGGGTCAAGGATGTCACAGAGTGGCTGAAGGATATGCTTCTGGGGGAGGGTGAACAGGCAGAGGTCGTGTCCCACAATGGTACCAATGACATAGCTAGGAAGAGGGATGAGGTCCAGAAAACTGATTTTCGGGAGATAGTAAAGAGCTTAAAAGTAGTACCTGAAAAGCAGCAATCTCAGGATTACTCCCAGTGCCACGTTCTGCTGAGCAGAGGAACAGGAGGATTCAGCATTTCAACGCGTGGCGAGGGAATTGGTGGAGGAGGGAGGGCATCAGATTTCTGAGGCATTGGGATGGGTTTTGGACAGGTGGCACTTGTACCCAAGATGTATGGATTGCATCATGTAAGCACTGGAACTAACATGATCGCAGGGAGATTTGCGAGTGCTATTGGGGAGGGTTTGAACTAGATTGACAAGGGGATGGGAAACTAAGAGGGAGGTGAGATTGGAGGAAAGAAAAACTGTTAAGTAGAAAGCAGCAAGCAAAATTAGAAGGCAGATGAAGTAAAGACAACCATCAACAGAATCAGAATGCGGAATAATGTCAAATAACAGTCAAAGTTAAGGGCACTCTAGCATTCACATGATTTGAAGGCACAAATAGAGGTAAATGTGTATGATTTAATTGCCATTACAGAGACGTGATTAAAGGGTGAACAAGACTGGGAACTGAATATTCAAGGATATTCGTCATTTAGGAAGGATAGACAAATAGGAAAAAGAAGGTGGGGCATGCTCGTAATAAGGGACGAGATTGGTACATCAGTGAGATAGGATCCTAGATTAAAGGATCAAGATATAGAACCAGTTTAGGCAGAACTAAAAAGAGCAAGGAGCAGCAAACAATGGTGGTAGTTGTTTATAGACCACCACACCGTAGTGGTAATGTTGGGCACAGTATAAATCAGGTAATTAGAGGTGCTTGTAACATGGATAATACAGTAATAATGGGCGCCTGCAATTTACATATAGACTGGGTAAACCTAACCAGCACTATTGCTGTGGAGGATGAATTCCTGGACTGTGTACGAGATGGGTTTCTGGAGCAGTATGCTGAACAAAAAACTAGGTTTTGGACTATTTTAGATTTAGTTACATGGAATGAGAAAGAGCTAATTAATAACCTTGCTCTTAAGGAGCCTCTGGGAAATAGTGACCATAACATGACAGAATTTTACATTTAGCTTGCAAGTTCATTCTGAAACTCGGGTCTTAGGTCTGAACAAAGGAAACAATGTAGGTATGAGGGGAAAATTGACGATGGTGGATTGGGAAAATACACTAACATATTTGACAGTAGACAGGCACTGGCTGGTATTTAAAGAAGAATTACATTGTCTACAACAAATACACATTCCTCTAAGACACAAAATACCAATAGGAAAGATGAATAAAAAATGGCTCACAAAGTAAGTTAAATATTGCATTAGACCAAAGGAAATGGCATATAAGGTTGCCAGAAAAATTGGTAAGCCCGAGGATTGGGAGCAATTTATAATCCATCAAATGATGCTCAGCAACCTGATAAAGAAAGCGAAAAGAGAATATGAATGCGACCTTGCGAGAAACATAAAGGTTGACTGTAAAATCTTCTTTAATGGAAGTGGCTGCAGAGATAGTAGAGGCATTAGCCGAAATATTCCAGAACTCACTGGATTACGGGAGGGTCTCAGCGGATTGGAAAACCACTAATGTTACACCCCTGTTCAAGAAGGGAGGGAAACAAAAAGCAGGAAACTATAGGCCAGTCAGCCTAACATTCGTTGTTGGGAAAATGCTAGAGTCCATTATTAAGGAAGAAATAGCAGGACATGTAGAAAAGCTTAATGCAATCAAACAGAGTCAATATGGTTTTGTGAAAGGGAAATCATGTTTGACAAATTTGCTAGACTTCTTTGAGGGTATAACAAGCAGAGTTGATACCGGGGAACTGGTCGATGTAGTGTATTTAGATTTCTAGAAGGCATTCAATAAGGTGTCACATAAAAGATTATTGCACAAGATAGGAACTCACAGAATTGGGGGTAATATATTAGCATGGATTGAGGATTGGTGAACTCATAGAAGAGAGGAATTCTGGATTGGTGGGTCTTTTCAGGTTGGAAAGACGTAATTAGTGGAATGCCACAGTCCTAGTGCCTCAATTGTTTACTATCTATATCAATGGCTTGGAGAAGGGAGCAGAGTGAGATATATAGAAATTTGCTGACATTACAAAAATAGGTGGGAGGGCATGTTGTGATGTGGACACAAGGAATCTGCAAGGGGATATATATATGTTGAGTTTGTGGGAAAAAACTTGGCAGATGGGGTTTAATGCAGGAAATCGTGAGGTCATGCACTTTGCTAGGAAGAATCAAAAGGCAAACTAATATTTAAATAGAGAGAGACTCCAAAAAAGCGCAGCACAGAGGGACCTGGGTGATTTGTGCATGAAACACAAAAAGTTAGCATGCAGATGCAGCAAGCAATTAAGAAGGCAAATGGAACTTTGGCCTTTATTGGTGGGGTTGGAGTTTAAAAAGAGAGAAGTCTTGTTATAACTGTACAGGGGGTTGGCGAGGCCGCACCTGAGGTACTGTGTACAGTTTTGGTCCCGGTATTTAAGAAAGGATATACTGACATTGGAGGCAGTTCAAAAGAGATTCACTAGGCTGATTCCTGGGATGAAGGGTTTGACTTATCAAGAACGGCTAAACAGGTTAAACCTTTATTGATCAGAGTTTAGAAGAATGAGGGGTTATCTTATTGAAACGTACAAGATTCTGAGGGGGCTTGACAGGATGGATGTTAAGAAGATATTTCCACTAGTCAGGGAATATCGAACTATGGGACATAGTTAAACAATAAGGGGACACTCACTTAAAACTGAGATGCGAAGGAATGTCTTCTGGCAGAGGGTAGTGAATGTCTGGAAGAGTTGTGAAGGATGGATCACTAAAAGTATTTAAAAAGGAGATAGGTAGAATTTTGAAATTTCAGCAGGTTGAGGGCTATGGGGACCTGGTATGAAAGAGGAGTTGAGGTCTGGGGCAGATCATCCATGATCTTATTGAACGGCAGGGCAGGCTTGAGGGGACGATTTTTTCTTATGATCTCAAAAGGAAAAGATTAGCAAGGACAAGTCTGGGTCCATTATGGGCGGAGACAGGAGAATTTATAATGGAGAGTAGGGAAATCGTGGAGAAACTAAATAATTATTGTGTGTCTGTCATCATGGAGGAAGATATGGAAACTCTCCCAGAAATGCTTGGGAACCAAGGGACTTGTGAAAATGAGAGAATGAAACAAATTAGTATCAATAAAGAGGTAGTACTCGAAAATTTAACTGGATTTAAGGTTGATAAATCCCCTGTACCAAATGTGCTACATCCCAGAGCGTTGAAGAAGGTGGCTGTAGAAATAATGGATGCATTGGTAGTTATCTTTCCAATTTCTATGGATTGTGGAAAGGTTCCTGCAGACTAGAAAGTAGCATATGTAACCTCGCTATTTAAGAAGAGAAGGAGAGAAAATGGAGAACTACAGACCTGTTAGTTTGTCATTAGCAGTACAGAAAATGTTAGAATCTATTGTGAAGCATGTGATAATTAGACACTTAGAAAATAATAATATGATTGAGAAGAGAAAACATGGATTTATGAAAGGGAGATCATCTTTTACAAGCCTGCTGGAGATTTTTGAGGATGTTACTTGTAACATAAATAGGGGGCATCCAGTAGATGTGGAGCATTTGGATTTTCAGAAGGCTTTTGCTAAGGTACCAGACAGGAAGTTAGTAAACAAAATTAGAACGCATATAATTGGGCGTAATGCACTGGCATGGATTGAGAATTGGTAAACAGACAGAAAACAGAGAGTAGTAATAAATGGGTCAGTCTCAGCAAAGCAGGCTGTTACTAGTGGGGTACCGTAAGGATCAGTGCTGAGGCTACAGCTGTTCACAATGTGGATGTGGAACCAAATGTTATTTTGCCAAATTTACTAATGACACAAAACCAGCTGGGAATGTAAGTTGTAGGAAGGATGCAAGGAGGCTTCAAGGGGACTTGGGTAAGCTACGTGAGTGGAAAAGAATGTGGCAGATGGAATATAATGTGAATAAGTATGAAGTTAATCACTTTGGTAGAACAAAACAAAAAATCAGAACATTTCTTAAATGGTGAGAGATTAAGAAATGTTGATGTCTAAAGGAACCTGGGTGTCTTTGTTCATGAGTCACTAAAAACTAGCATGCAGGTACAGCAAATAAGTATGTTGGTTTCCATCGCAAGGCGATTTTAATACAGGTGTAAAAATGTCTTGCTGCAATTGCCTTGGTGTGACTGCACGTGGAAATTTTGTGTACAGTTTTGGTCTCCTTATCTAAGGAAGGATATATTTGACACAGAGAGAGTGCCACGAAGGTTCACCCGACCAATTCCTGGGATGGTGGGGTTGTCTTATGAGGAAAGATTGAGGAAACTGGACCTGCATTGGTTAGTTTCGAAGAATGAGAGGCGATCTCATTGAAACTTACAAAATTCTTATAGGGATTGACAAGGTGGATGTAGACAGGATGTTTCCCGGGCTGGTGAGTCAAGAACCAGTGGACATAGTCTCAGAATAAGAGCTAGGCCATGAAAGACTAAGATGAGGATGCACTTCTTCACTCAGACGGTGGTGAATCTTTGTAATTCTCTACCGAGAGGGCTGTGGAAGCTCAACCATTGAGCATGTCCAAGACAGGAATTGATAGATTTCTGGATACTAATGTAACCTCGGGATTAGGGATAGCGTGTGAAACTGGCGTTCAGGTAGATGATGAGCCATGATACAATTGAATGGCAGAACAGAGTTGATAGGCTGAATGGCCTACTCCTGCTTCTATGTTCCTAATTGGAAGCGGGGACAGATATGAGCTTGGAAAAGAGCAGATGCCGCTGAACAGTGCTGCTGTTGGGGATCTCAGAATTGATGATAATTTATAACAAGTACAGTAGTGCAGTAATCGTACTACTGGACTAGCCTGAGTTTAAATTAACATTTGAAGTCAGTTTAACAGTAATGCTGGTTCGTAAATCTGAAGATCAAGGGATTAAAGGAACAATGCTGGCTTGAATAGAAATTGTCGATGAGCCATTAAACAGAGAATAATCGCAAACTATTGTTTCTCAGAATGGAGGAAAGTAAACAGTGATGTCTCCCAGGGCTCGCTTTTCAGAGCACTGTTCTGATGGGTATACATGGCATAATTTCAAAGATTACAAATGACAAAAAGCTTGGAAATTCAGTAAACAGTTAAGAAGATTGTAAAATAAACTTTAGAAGGACAAATTCAGACTGCCGAAATGTGTAGAAAAATGGCAGGTGAATGTAAATGCAGAGAACTGTGAAATGATCCATCTTGGAAGGAAAAAATATGAGAAGCAGTATAAATTAAATGAAATGATTGTAAAGCAGATACAGGGGTGGAGCGTCCTGAGGGTGTACGTAAACAAGTCATTGAAGGTGACAACTCAAGTTGAGAAAACTATCATAAATGCATAAAGGATATTTGGTATTCCTAAGTCGAGGCATTGAGAACAAAAATAAGTAAATTATGTGAAGACTTTATAAATCTCCAGTTAGACATCAGCTCGTGTACAGTGTGCAATGCTGGGCAATACACTTCAGCAGATATGTCAACAAATCCAAGGACAGTGTACAGAGGAGATGAATTGGAATGGTACTAGGAATGAAAGACTCCAGTTATGTGTCAAGGCAGGTGAATCTGGGCTTGTTCTCCTTGCGGCTGAGAATGTTAAAAGGAGACAAATAAGAGAGGTTCAAAATTATGTCGAGTTTTGATAGAACGGATGAAGAGAAACTGCTTTCAGTGGTAAGACAATGCTACGTGGACAAGAGGTTCGATGATGCAAAAACTATGACAAAATCTGAAGAGTTATAAAAATTTACTTTCTGTTTTAAAAAATGGACCTTTCTTTTAAAAAGTGAACAATGCTCCAAAATAGCCACCAAAGAGAATATGCCTTTGTGTATTCAAACTATCTGACAGGGACAAAGGAAATCTTGAAAGCTAAGATGAATAAATTCCACCCATCCCACACCCATCATAAAACATTTCAGAATTGAATGGGTTCTACTTCTGAAACAAGGAAGGTGTGAAGTGGTCACGTCCTGGTCTATTGTGCGATCACCATGGTGCAAACAAAATGTCTCCTACAGCCGGCAAGATGAAACACAGCTTTACCTTAAATAGATGTCTGGAGACGGACACCCAAAAAAGGCGCATCTAAGAAGCTTGTCACCAGAAAAACAGAATGCTGCAGAATCCTACATCCATACTATAAATCAGTGAGCTAGAAGTGATCCACTGACTTAAAGTTCAACCAAGAGAGAAATCTGCAATCACTTCAGGCTTCCAATCAATGAGACATTGATTTCCAAGAAAATTCAACAAGGTTATTGTGACCTTCCCCAAAACCTACCCCCGATTATAATCGCTTACCACCTTTTCCTCTCTTTTGTGTGTGTGTGTTTGTGTGTATGTGAGTACAAACAAATGCATCAATGGATACTGCATGTGCGTCTGTTTGTGTGTGTGTTTTTGTGTGCATGTAAATGCATCTGTGGATGCAGTTGCAACAATTCTGGGATAAGACATAGTGATCAATAAATAATTTATTTTCTGTTTTAAACCTGCAAGAAAATCTGCCGCTATCAGTTTATTCGGCAAGTAAAACACCAAGAGGCTAAACTCTAATAAAAAACCACAGTTGTTGCAGTCAGGTGGAGTTTGAACAGTGGGAACCACCCAAACCTCACCATGTGACCGTCGCAAAGTCAGTAGTAACTAAAATGAAGAGTTTTAGATAATCGGCAAAAAAAAAAACGAGGAGACGAGGGACTTTTTTTTCCTTGGAGAGTTGTGATCTGAAATACATTGCCTAAAGAGTTGAGGAAGCATATTCAATTGAAACTTTCAAAACTGATTTGAATCTCTGCTTACAAAGTGAAAGCATTGCAGGAGAGTGGAACTAATTGAAAGGTCCGTCACAGGCATTCGAAAGATGGGCTAAATGGCCTCCTTCTGTGTTATATGATTCAATGAAATCAGCAACATAACTGCTATCACGAAAAGTGACCATGATGCTGTTGGATTGTCATGTAATTCCAACTGGTTCACTAATGTCTTTTATGGAAGGAAGTCTGCCACCCTTACCCAGTCCGGTTGACTGTTAACCTCTAAAGTGACCAAGCAAGTCATTCAGTTGTGACAATCAATAAGAAGCAGAACAATGGGATCACCTTCATCGTTGGGCTTTCAGTAGTTTAAGAAGACCCACCACCATCTTTACAAGTGGAACTAGGAATGAGAAATAAATCTTGATCCTTCCAGGGATACATACATCCCAATAACGAATACATACACGTTAATCAAATTATTAATTAACTTATGTTCTTATTTAATTAGCAAATGAATCCAGCAAGTTGTTTTTGAAGCCAGGTAATCTTTTTAATCTTTATTAATCCTGGTTGGTGTATTAGCTCAGCATTAAAACTGTTCAGCATTTGATTACAAAACTAAAGGGTTTCATTATGAATTAGATTCGGGTAATAATTGGAAGAAATCTTTACTAGTACTGAGAATCTCAGGCGAGGTGCAGTGTCAAACACTATTTCAGAGGTCGACCCAAAGTGAGGATAAAGAAGTGCAGGTTTCTATTAATAGGGACGAAGGTGCTGGAGTAAGAAGTCATTGTTGCAGGATTTACTTAGAATTATTTATTTCATGGTGCAAACTGATGATTTGCAATTGAAGCATCAAATGTAAAATATAGACGCATGTAAAGGACAGGAATATTCCGTCCCAGTCGTTAGCTACATCCTGGAGTGTCGGACTACAAACAACTTATTCACATCTTGCCTTAAGTTTCCTTGTCTCCATTAGTCAACATTTTGAGTGGGTGTATCCACTATATTGATCCTTGATGTAAATTTTATTTTTCTTTCAATTGATTTACAATTTATGTTATAGGAAGTTAGATAAATATATTCGCTGAATTGTCTCTTGCCTTTTCTCTATTTCAACAGAAACCGATTTTTTTTTTGCCATGCTAAATACTGAGGGGTAGAAATTCATCTTGGGCAGTGTTGAAAAAAAGTTGGCGGAGAGGTGGTATCTGATCAACCGTTGTTATACACAACGCCTAACATTTAATTACATTGATTGCAATGGAACTGAATGTCAGAAACTGTGCATAACGGGTGGTTGATCCAAAATAGCCCCATTTGCGTCACCATTCAAGACGAATTTCTGCACCTCAGAGATGAGAATTACACAGTCCACAGTGGCAGAAATCATGGAGCATAACTTTCATGGAAAATAATATAACACACATCCCATGATTTCAGTAATTATATTAACATTACTGGAAATGCTAAGATGCTTGTTCTCATCTCTAAGTTAAGAATGAAATTAAGTCCCTCGGTGCTACAATGTAGGATGACACAATACAATGTTGTACTATCTTACATTGCAGTGTTCTCAGACCATAATCAGTCAAGCCACAATAAATGGGAGAAAGTCACTCGATCGCACGTTGCCATGAATTCAAATTAAATATTAATTCATAGCAATCAGTCAAGATAAAAGTTAGATTATAACTAAAATTGAAACTTTACGGTTCTATATTAAACATTTAATTCACTTCCCATTATATTTATAGAAAGAGGCATAAAACCATTAATAAATATATATTTTCTGACTCTCGTATTTGCTCTGGAACTGAAATTGCACAACATTCAATAAAGGGGAAGAATCCAGCAACATTAACTTATATTGGAGACTAAAGAAACTTCAGAATTTTAATTACTAAACCCGCTTCAGCAAACAACAAAAATACTGTTAATTGAATGAATACTGAGCATTTGACTATGTAACACAGCGAGCAAGACGAGTTAGCTACAGTGCACGGCTAGGAGAGAGAGCAGTAGTACTTAGACATTGGGTTGCACGTATAGTACTGGATCCAAAGTCTTACCAGTAACACCAACAGCTGCAAGAATAGGGTAGTAAATACGCTCAATATGGAAGATCACTGGGTAATTCATTTTCTTCAGAAAAGTCTGTTGGTGGGGATTCAGTGATTCTGCCTGACAAATATCACTACATGATATTTATATTGGAGTGAAATCTCTAGTGAGGCAATTAGCCTGGTTGCATAATACATTATATTAGTGACAATGGTATGAACAAACAGTCAACTAAACACTTTTATTCCGAAGCTTATTGTGAAGTAGAATCTATTTTAAGGACTATTACCAAACAAATGGCCATACCATTGTTTTGACATTTATTCAGAAATGATAAAACAAATAGAGCTCTGCTGATAGCACAGCAGGTGCTGTCATCGTTATATTATTAAATGAACATGCACTCTTTTCAGTCAATATTCAGATTCAGATACACTGCATGCAGATGTGTGAATATTTTATGTGCGGGCTTGCTTTCCAAATTAATTTGAGCATTTCTCTTCAAGTTACGCAGTATCCTGACATGGAGTTATAGCGCGGATCCTTCATCATAAGTGGTCAAATTCCTGGAATTGCATCCTGTAAACTGGGAACAGAGTTGACATAATGACATAGTGGTTTGAGGCAGGAGAAATCCTTCAGACCACCTAGGTCTACATTCAAATAATCTAACCCACTTATCCACAGTATTCGCTTCAGCCCTAATCACTGCAATCCATCAAGCCCATCAACGCCACGTAACCACAATATTCTCTCCAGTGGATCTAGGCCATCTAGCCACAGTATTCCCTTCAGCCAATTAGGTTTACATACAGCCCATCTATTCCATATATCGACAGTATTACCTCGGAAGCATCTGGGTCACCTATGCACAATGTTCCCATCAACCCATCTGATCCATCTACCCACAATATTTCCTTCAGCCCATCTAGCCTGCCCATCCACTGTCTTCCAGTCAGCACTTCTATCCCAATTGTTTACTGTGTTCCCTTCAGTCTATTTAGGCCACCTATACATAATGTACTATTCATCCTATCAAGCGCACCTATGCACAGTGTTTCCTTGACCTAGCCCAGCAATTTACAGTATTCCTTTCAGCCCATCTAACCAAACTATCCATAGTGTTTCCTTCGTCCCATCAGGCCCAGATATCCATGGCAATCCCTTCATCCCACTAAGTGCACCCCTCTACAGTTATCTTTTAGCCTATCCAGTCCACTATTCCACAACATTCCCTTAGTCCCATCAAGCCCATATATCCATGGATTTCCTTTCATCTCATCTAGCCCACCTCTTTACAGTTATCCTTTAAGCCTATGGAGCCCACCTACCAGCAGTATTGCCTTCAATACATCTAACTCATTTATTCAAAATATTATCTTCAGTCTATCCAACATTCCTATCAACAGAGTTCCTGTCAGTCCATTTAACCCACCTATCGACAGTATTCCCGTCAGCCCATCTATCCCTACAAGCCACAGTATTCCCTTTAGCACACCTCACCCATCAGGTCAAACATGGGCAAGGAAACCTCCTGCTGATTACTACCTGCAGCTGCCCTCCCCCACCACCACCACCACCACCCCCCCCCCCCTTGATCAATCAGTACTCCTGCATGTTGAACACCACTTGGAGGAAGCACTGAGGGTGGCAAGGACGCAGAATGTACTATGGGTGGAGGACTTCAATGTCCAACGCCAAGAGTGGCTCGGTAGCACCACTACCGACAGAGCTGGCTGAATCCTAAATGATATAGCTGCTAGACTGGGTAAGTGGCAAGTGTTGAGGGAACCAACAAGAGGGAAAACACACTTGACCTCATCCACACCAATCTAGATGCCTCAGAGGCATCGGTCCATAACAGGATTTACCACCGCACAGTCGTTGTGGAGACGCAGTCCCATCTTCACATTGAGGGTACCCTCCATCGTATCGTGTGGCACTACCACCCTGACAAATGGGATAGAGTTCGAACAGATCTATCAATGCAAAACTGGGCATGCATGAGGTGCTGTGGGCCATCAGCAGCACCCGAATTGTACTCAACCACAATCTGTAACCTCATGGACCGGCATATCTCCCTCTCTACCATTACCATCAAGCCACGGAATCAACTCTGGTTCAATGAAGAGTGCAGGAGGGCATGCCAGGAGCAGCACCATGCATACCTCACAATGAGGTGTCAACCTGGTGAAGCTACAACACAGGACTACTTGCATGCGAAACTGCATAAGCAGCATGCGATAGACAGAGTTAAGTGATCCCACAAAACAATGGATCAGCTCCAAACCCTGCAGTCCTGCCAAATCCAGTCGTGGATGGTGATGGACAATTAAACAACTAACAGAAGGAGGTGGCTCCACAAATATCCTCATCCACAGAGATGGGGGAGCCGAGCACATCAGTGAAAAATGTAAGGCTGAGGCGTTTCCAACAATCTTCAGTCAGAAATGTCGAATAGATGATCCATCTCGGCTTCTTCTTGCCATCCCCAGCATCACAGATGCCTGTCTTCAGCCAATTCGATTCATTACATGTGATATCAAGGAACGACGGAAGGCAGTGGATATTGCAAAGGTTACGGGCCCTGACAACATTCCAGCAATAGTGCTGAGGACCACTGCTCCTTAACCTGCTGCACTCTTACTCAAGCTGTTCCAGTACAGCTACAACACTGGCATCTATCCGGCAATGTGGAAAATTGCCCAGGTATCTTCTGTACGCAAAAAGCAGAGTAAATCCAACCTGGCCATTTACCATCCCATTAGTCTACTCTCCACCATCAGTAAAGTGATGCAAGGTGTCATTAGCAGTACAATCAAGCGGCACTTGCTTCACAATAACCTATTCAGTGATGCTCAGTTTGGGTTCTGCCAGAAGCATTCAGCTCCTGACCTCATTACAGCCTTGGTTCACACATGGAAAAAAGAGCTGAACTCAAGAAGTGAGGTGAGAGTGTCTGCCTTTGACATCAAAGGCAGAATTTGACCAGGCAAGGCATCAAGGAGTCCTAGCCAACTGGAGTCATTGGGAATCAGGGGTAAACTCTCCGTGGGTTGGAATAGTACCTAGCACAAAAGAAGATAGTTGTGGTTGCTGGAGGTCAATCATCTCAGCACCAAGACATCACTGCAGGAGTTCTTCAGGGTAGTGTCCTAGGCCCAACCATCTTCAGCTGCTTCATCAATAACCTTCCTTCAATCATAAGGTCAGACGTGGGATGTTCGCTGATGAGTGCACAACATTCAGCACCATTCGTGATTTTTCAGATACTGAAGTGATCCGTGAACAAATAACAACAAGACCTCAACAATATCCAGGCTTGGACTGATAAGTGGCAAGTATCATTTGCACCACACAGTGTCAGGCAATGACCATCTCCAACAATAGCGAAGCTTACCATCTCCCTTTGATATCCAATGGCATTACGATTGCTGAATTGCCCACTATCAACATCCCAGGGATTGTCATTGAGCAGTAAATGAACTACCATAGCCACCTAAATACCATGGCTACAAGAGCAGGTCAGAGGCTAGGAGTCTTGTGGTGAGTAACCCACCTCTTGACTACCCAGATCCTGTTCAACATCTCCAAGGCACAAGTCAGGAGTGCGATGACATACTCTCCATTTGTCTGAATAGCTGCAGCTCCAACAACACTCAAGAAGCTCGACACCATCCAGGACAAAGCAGCCCGCTTGAATGTCACCCCATTCAAAAACGTTCACTCCCTCCACCACTGGCGCGCAATGGCAGCAGTGTGTACCAGCTACAAGATGCACTGCAGCAATATCGACTTGAAGCACCTTCCAAACCCACGACCTCTATCACCTGGAGAACAAGGGCAGCAAATGCATGGGAACACCACCACATGCAATTTCCCCTCCAAGGCACCCACCATCCTGGCTTGGAACTATATCACAGTACTTTCACTGTCACTGAGTCAAAATGCTGGAACTCCAATGCGAACAGCACTGTGGGTCTATTACCCCACACAGACTGCAGAAGTTCAAGAAAGTAGCTCACCATCACATTCACAAGGGAAGTTAGGGATGGACAATAAATCCTGGCCCAATCAGCGACGCCCATGAAAGAATAGAAAAAAATTCTGCTGCTGATGATGACCCACAATGCCTCTTGGATGTCTAGTATTGAGCTGCATAGCCAGGAACACCAACCTCCCATGAATAACTGAAGAAAGAAGATAAAGAGCGACGTGGGTTAAAAGGTACTGTCAATTGCAATGTTCTGCTTGATAATCAATACACATGGAAGGAAGTGATGGTTAATTTTTAAATTGTTCTAAATATTGAGTGTATGTGTACAAAACGAGCAGTTGTTGTTCTACTAGAAATGATACCTAATAGAATAGGTCTTCACCTGAACCAGAGGGGTACCAATAGCCTGGGGGGGAGATTTGCTAGTGCTCTTCGGGGGGTTTAAACTAATTCAGCAGGGGGATGGGAACCTAAATTGTAGTTCCAGTGTGCAGGATGTTGAGAGTAGTGAGGTCAGGGATAAGGTTATATGGACACAAGAGGGCACTGGCAAGCAAGAACTTGGTTTAAAATGTGTCTACTTCAACGCCAGGAGCATCCGGAATAAGGTGGGTGAGCTTGCAGCATGGGTTGGTACCTGGGATCTCGATGTTGTGGCCATTTCAGAGACATGGGTAGAGCAGGGACACGAATGGATGTTGTGGGTTCCGGGATTTAGATATTTCACTAAGAACAGAGAAGATTGTAAAAGGGGGGGGGGGGGGCGGGGTGGCATTGTTAATCAAGGAAAGTATTTCAGCGGCAGAAAGGACGTTTGAGGACTCGTCTACTGAGGTAGTCTGGGCCGAGGTTAGAAACAGGAGAGGAGAGGTCATCCTGTTGGGAGTTTTCTATAGACCTCCAAATACTTCCAGAGATGTAGAGGAAAGGACAGCAAAGATGATTCTTGACAGGAGTGAGAGTAACAGGGTAGTGGTTATGGGGGACTTTAACTTTCCAAATATTGACTGGAAATACAATAGTTCGAGTACTTTAGATGGGTCTGTTTTTGTCCAGTGTGTGCAGGAGGGTTTTCTGACACAGGATGTAGACAGGCCAACCAGGGGCGATGCCACATTGGAATTGGTACTGGGTAATGAACCCGGCCAGGTGTTAGATTTAGAAGTTGGTGAGCACTTTGGTGATAGTGATCACAATTCGGTTAGGTTTACCTTAGCGATGGGCAGGGACAGGCATATACAGCAGGGCAAGAATTATTGCTGGGGGAAAGGAAATTATGATGCCATTAGGCAAGATTTAGGATGCGTAGGATGGGGAAAGAAACTGCAGGGGATGGGCACAATCGAAATGTGGAGCTTATTCAAGGAGCAGCTACTGCGTGTCCTTGATAAATATGTACCTGTGAGGCAGGGAGGAAGTTGTCGTGCGAGGGAGCCGTGGTTTACTAAAGAAGTTGAAGAGCTTGTCAAGAGGAAGAAGAAGGCTTATGTTAGGATGAGACGTGAAGGCTCAGTTAGGGCGCTTGAGAGTTACAAGCTAGACAGGAAGGATCTAAGGGGAGAGAAGAAGAGCAAGGAGAAGACACGAGAAGTCATTGGCGGATAGGATCAAAGAAAACCCTAAGGCTTTCTAAAGGTATATCAGGAATAAAAGAATGACTAGAGATAGGTTAGGGCCAATCAAGGATAGTAGTGGGAAGTTGTGTGTGGAATCGGAGGAGATAGGGGAAGTGTTAAATGAATATTTTTCGTCAGTATTTACAGTGGAGAAAGAAAATGTTATCGAGGAGAATACTGAGATTCAGACGACTGGCTAGATGGGATTGAGGTTCACAAGTAGGAGGTGTTAGCAATTTTGGAAAGTGTGAAAATAGATAAGTCCCCTGGGCCAGATGGGATTTATCCTAGGATTCACTGGGAAGCCAGGGAGGAGATTGCAGAGCCTTAGTCCTTGATTTTTATGTCGGCATTGTCGACAGGAATAGTGCTGGAAGACTGGAGGAGAGCAAATGTTGTCCCCTTGTTCAAGAAGGGGAGTAGAGACAGCCCTGGTAATTATAGACCTGTGAGCCTTACTTCGGTTGTGGGTAAAATGTTGCAAAAGGTTGTAAGATATAGGATTTATAATCATCTTGAAAAGAATAAGTTCATTAGAGATAGTCAGCACGGTTTTGTGAAGGGTAGGACGTGCCTCACAAACCTTATTGAGTTTTTCGAGAAGGTGACCAAACAGGTGGATGAGAGTAAAGCCGTGGATGTGGTCTATATGGATTTCAGTAAGGCGTTTGATAAAGTTCCCCATGGTAGGCTATTGTAGAAAATACGGAAGTATGGGATTGAAGGTGAATTAGTGCTTTGGATCAGAAATTGGCTAGCTGAAAGAAGACAGAGGGTGGTGGTTGATGGTAAATGTTCATCCTGGAGTATAGTTTCTAGTGGTGTACCGCAAGGATCTGCTTTGGGGCCACTGCTGTTTGTCATTTTTATAAATGACCTGGATGAGGGTGTAGAAGGGTGGGTTAGTAAAGTTGCGGATGACACGAAGGTCGGTGGAGTTGTGGATAGTGCCGAAGGATGTTGTAGGTTACAGAGGGACATAGATAGGCTGCAGAGCTGGGCTGAGAGATGGCAAATGGAGTTTAATGTGGAAAAGTGTGAGGTGATTCACTTCGGAAGGAGTAACAGGATTGCAGAATACTGGGCTAATGGGAAGATTCTTGGTAGTGTAGATGAGCAGAGAGATCTTGATGTCCAGGTACATAAATCCCTGAAAGTTGCCACCCAGGTTAATAGAGCTGTTAAGAAGGCATATGGTGTGTTATCTTTTATTAGTAGGGGGATCGAGTTTAGGAGCCACGAGGTCATGCTGCAGCTGTACAGAACTCTGGTGCGGCCGCACCTGGAGTATTGCGTGCCGTTCTGGTCACCGCATTGTAGGAAGGATGTGGAAGCTTTGGAAAAGGTGCAGAGGAGATTTACTAGGATGTTGCCTGGTATGGAGGGAAGGTCTTACGAGGAAAGGCTGAGGGACTTGAGGTTGTTTTCGTTGGAAAGAAGGAGAAGGAGAGGTGACTTAATAGAGACATATAAGATAATCAGACGGTTAGATAGGGTGGATAGTGAGAGTCTTTTTCCTCGGATGGTGATGGCAAACACGTGGGGACATAGCTGTAAGTTGAGGGGTGATAGATATAGGACAGATGTCAGAGGTAGTTTCTTTACTCAGAGAGTAGTATGGGCGTGGAACGCCCTGCCTGCAACAGTAGTAGACTCGCCAACTTTAAGGGCATTTAAGTGGTCATTGGATAGACATATGGATGAAAATGGAATAGTGTATATCAGATGGTTTCACAGGTCGGCGCAACATTGAGGGCTGAAGGGCCTGTACTGCACTGTAATGTTCTATGTTCTAGACTCGGGGCTAACTTTACAGTTAATTGCTACGTTAAGCTTGATAACCAATACACAGATGAATAGTGTTACAGTTAAGTGATCAGTTGAATATAACGAATATATTAGCTATTAAGTTTAATTTATTTTTAAATTATCCTTGATATCAAGTACATGGGGAGCACATCTACAAGTAATTGTTAAGTTAGAAATTCTAACTATCATAACGGGAAATAATCTTACAGTTAGATGTTATATTAGGCTTGATAACTGTTAGTAACACAAACTTTGTGATGTTCTGTTGAGTAGTCACAACGTCGGTCGATGATTGCAGTTACAAAATCTTGATTTCTTCCTTCGGCATACAGAGCAATTTGCAAGCGGAACAGATTAGCAGACAAAAAACAACTGACAGTAAAAATGTATTTGTATCTTTTTCCTACCTAAAATTAAAGCTGCTAACCACTATCATAGGAATGAAGAGCTGACGGATTGAAGGAGAGAACAGAAAGTCTAGAGCTGTCCAATGTGTTACTGAGGGTTTCAATGCCTGATGGTCTGTGGCAGGGGTGGAGGCTGGAGATCTTATGGAGGTGGACGTAGGTGTCTTTTCCTGTTGGACATTCGTCATACTGTCCTACTGCTCTGTGGCCTTGGTTGTTCCCTTTAGATTTATAAATTTCTCCATATTTGAACCCTGCCCATTTTGTAGTGCAAATATCTATTTGGAGACCTAGTTATG